>NW_010359285.1:0-1173 GCF_000414095.1 Morus notabilis | reverse complement strand
TATATATTCGAGATTAGACCAATATCGAATATATATATATATATATGTTCGAGATTGGACCAATATTGATGTCAAGACTAAGGGATCGTGAACTACGCCCTTAGTCGGGCTAATGAATTGAGATCGACATCGGAGTCAGGCTGACAAACTAGGACCAATGTCAGAGTTGGGTTGACAAGTAAAGACTATCGTCGACCGTGACTCCTATCACGACTCGTCAGCTCGACCCCAATGGCGGTCCTTCTTTGGATTGACATTGGAGTCGAATCGACAGGCAAGAACTGTCGTGAGGGTCATCGTCAAGGACAAGCTGATTAACCAGTATCCATACCGGTCCTAACTTGACACAAGCTCTAGCCCCCACTCGTCGATCCTACCCTAATGCCGATCCTGGTTTGTCGACCCAACCCTATGGGCTATTACAGAAACAATCTAACAGCTTCGTATACTACCACTATGTGTGGCGGCTATTAACAAAACATTTCACCGCTAAGGTCAAAGTAAAAAAAAAAAAGTTAACAAGATGAACAAAACCAGGGAACCTGAAGAATGACTACACGTCTAAAAGCTAATGGCTGCAATGGGGTTTTAGATGAAACAAGCTTGTATTCCGCGCTTTGCTGCGGAATATAGTGTTGTATTATATAATAGATTTGAAATTTTTATAAATATATTTACACAAATCTACATAGTATTGTTAATTAAAATATATTTACATTGTAGAAAGTAAAATACACTATTGTTGTAACAAAACAGAACATGTTATATATAGAGAACGACATTAAATTTTTGCTCAATCTCCGATAAAAAGTCCTGCAAAAATAGATATATCAAAAATATGATTACTAAACAACAGTTGTCTAGAATATAGAAAACCACGCAAAATAGAGCCAATAAGTAACGAATAGTCATATATCAAATCCGCGTTAAACAAAGCTGAGTAATGAGAAGACACATGTGTCAAATCATAAAATTAACACGGTTAGATAGTAAGAGTCGTGAGAAAATGAAAAAGAAGAACAACTAATTAAGCTAATCGGCCAGAATGATAAAAGACAATAGACTAAACAAAAATAAAGAAAAATAGACATTTGTAAAATTCTAAAATGGATAAAAAAACATAAGAAGAAAAATATTTCCAAATGCTTCTACATGAAGAACTTGGAAAAAAAA
>NW_010359284.1:537-872 GCF_000414095.1 Morus notabilis | reverse complement strand
AAATTAATCATGTTCAAATTCACATAATTCAAGAAAATTAACATTCAATTCTATACTGACAGCAATTTCTCTAAAGGAATTATTATTCTTTCTCAAGAACAATAATATTAATCCAACAAGCAAAATCTACATCTCTGTTAGACTTCTAAACCTGTTGAAAATCATTAAGTGCAAGAAATTCAAAGGAACTGCACAAGCATCATAGATATCCCCAATTAAGAGCTTATTCAATTATCACCTCTCAATCTCAAATCAAATACAAAATCATGTAATAGTTGGCCAAACAATCACAAGCATTAAGAATAAATTGAAATACTCAGCATATATGGATTAAA
>NW_010359284.1:0-469 GCF_000414095.1 Morus notabilis | reverse complement strand
TAGAAAAAGGAATTAGTTCATCTCTAAACAAAATAAATTCCTAAACAAAGTCTTAATCATTGGAAAGGAAAGAAAAGAACTAGTTTGGAGTTGAATTGAAGCGTCTCCGTCTCTGGATTTGAGCCGTTCTTATTCTCCGTCCCAATTCTCCTTTTCTTCTCTTGAATACTCTCTCAAAAGCCAGCCGTCATTCCACAGTCTAAAAATTCCCTCTAATTGCCCTAGAATCATCTATTTATATGTTTCGGAGCATTAGGGTCAAAACGGGTAAGTTTTCTCGTGATTGGCCTTCAAAACGCGTAATTTCTCACGTCGTAGCGCTGCGGCGCTGAGTTTCCAGCGCTGCGGCGCTACTGTGTCAAACGCCTGGGCGCTGCGGCGCTATAATGGGCGCCTAAGCGCTGCCCATTCTGCCCAGTCCACAAATTCTGCCGGATTTCAGCGCCGCGGCGCTACAAACTGGCGCCAA
>NW_010359283.1:4454-10561 GCF_000414095.1 Morus notabilis | reverse complement strand
GTCTATATTTGCTCAATGTGAGATATGAAATATGTTAACAATTTTTCTTTGGATTTCTTCAAATGTGCCTACGACTTGGCAAGCTTTTTGTTAGCATAGAATAATTAATACGTACGTGCAAAAAACAAAAAACAAAAAACAAAAAAAAAAAGTTACCAACCTTTTTCTCGTTGCATCGATAGTTTCCATGCCTAAGAAAAATAAAGACTTAATTTAAGAATAATTATATTGAAAATTATAAAGGTATAGTAAGGAACAAATGAAAATTAACCAATAGTCACAACTCACATGTCCTAGAAGATTGAGGCTATGATCAAGATGTTCAAACTCTCTGTTCTTCTTCCCAGTCACTATCTCCAAAATTATGACACTACAGTTAAAGACATCAGATTTAACCGAAAAGTTCCCATCTATTACGTACTCTGGAAACATATAACCACTACATCTAAGCAAAATAGGGAAATGAATCCCATAACACTTGGAAAACTATATAAGGTTCATAAAAAGTGTTAATTTAATGTATTTTTGAGTTCAAATATTTGTGAGTCTTTAAGCATTTTTTTTTATTTTAATGTGTTTTTAGTGTTATTTTGCAGGAAAAATAATAAAATGGGACTTAGTGGCATTTTAGAGTCAAAAATTAGGGCAAAAAGCACTCAAGGCCACACAAGGCTCTTGGCCAAACGACCTGTGCAGGCGCGCCACCTGAGTCGCGCGCCAGGGCCACAACCCACGTGCCCGCACCACATTGGGTGCATGGGCATGCCACTAGCCATGCGGCCGCACCCTCTTGCGTGCTGTTGACGAACTTTGTGCCATTTTTCAACTCTTGATCAATATGGATGGCTAATTTTGGACCCTTGGATGAGTTTGATTGAGATTTTTCCCATGTTTAAGCATATTTAAGTAAAAGAAACTCTAGTTCCCAACTTGGAGAGGATAAGAGGCACAAAAATTCCTAAAGAGAGTAGCTTGGATTTGGAGATTCTTGAAGAATGCTTGGGAGAGATTTTTGAAGATTTTAAGACTTGAAGCTCATCTCCACAAGAGTTTTCTCTTCTCCCTTTTCTTTATAGTTTTTTTTTTTTTTTTTTTAGTTTTTCTTCTTGAATTTGTCATTATGGTTATGGATTCCTCTATGTTGAGCTAGATTATTATTATAAAGCTTGATGTATCTTTATTTGAACCGTGTTTTGATTATCTTGTCAATTGTTAGATAAATTTCATCTTAATTTATTTATGTTTTTTTACGCTTAATGTTTCTAATTTATGTGGCCAATGAGTTAGATAATTTTATATTGTGATTTTGATGCTTGGGAGAGATTGATTTCATAGTCTAAAATTGGAAAACATAGTCTAGATTGTTGTGAGTAGGGGAAGAGATTAACACTTAGATAATATCGTTGAGAGTCTAGGATACGAAGACCTCTAAAGGGCCCATTTTCTGCAAACAGTTGCTGCCCAGTTTTTTAAACAATTTTGGACAGCTTTGCAATGTTTTCAAAAACGACTTAAAACTTGTATTTAGGGCTAAAACTGAGTTTTTTCACAATCACAAAAAAAAAAAAAAAAAAAAAAAAAAAAAAAAAAAAAAAAAAAACGTTCAAAACATCAAGAACTTCAAGTTTTAGCTTAGAGTAACTGAAAAATCTCGCTCTATAATGCTCGTTTATAGGTTTAAAGTAACTGGAAATTAACTTAAATCATGCAAAAACTTAGGCTAAATATAAACATACCATACATAACCAATCAAGATAACCTCAAAACGTACAAAACTACAATAAAAGTCACACACCCTTATTACAAACTATTTCCTCAAGAACCACAAATTACATTAATGGATTCTCAAACTTAAACTTTACTAAAAACAAAGGAGAGGTTAAGGGTTTACCCTTAAAGACCAATATTAATTGACTCCTCCTAGCCTCTTTGATCACCTTCTTCTTCCTCTAAGGTTTGCTAATGTCTTGGAATTAGAAGAGTGGAAGAAAATTTGAGGACTAGAGGGGCGATTTTGTGTGGGAATAAGAGACAATAATGAGAGCAAATGGGAGAAAAGTGGTGCTTGGTTTATTTAGGTTCTACTTATAGACTTTTTCCTAATCTTGATTTAGCTCTTGATTAAGTTTCTTAAGCTAAGTTAATTAGAAGTATTAAGCACAATGATGAATACTCAACTAAAGAAAACAATACATCGCCTAATAGTGATTGAAAAATTCAAAACATCATGGTTCGGCTACATCGTAGCCGTAGATTAGAAAAGTTAGAACACAATGAAACTTAAAAACATCCTAACAATTGTCTTAAGCATGAGAGAAGAGAAAAAGGAAACTAATTGTCGAAATTGAAGCCGAATCCATTTCTAGTTGAGCCGTCTTCTCCGTCATCGTAACATGTTCTCTCTTCAATTCTCTGATGGCAAAACGTCCCTAAAACTACCCTAAAATATCCTATTTAAAGTCTTGGAGCTGTAGGGGCAACACTGTAATTTTGAGCAACCAAACACTGTAATTTAAAATATCCCTTGCATTTATAAAACTAATAAAAAAAAGTGTTGTTTTCATTTGATTGGCTATAGACAGTACATAAGACATAAAAAATATTATAGATTTTGTAACACAAAAAGAAAAAAAAAACGTCTTTTCTCCTATTTATTTATTTTATCTACCCTTTAATATTGTAATAGTTATTTCCGTAGAAATATTTTGCTTATTCAATGACGATGAGGAATCAGTCTCTGTGAAAGTTCTTTCAGTGTAAAATCCAGGTTGTTTAGGTTGTGGCAGTGAAGCATTTTCGCTATCTAGCATGAAGAGGACAGATGCCATTAGGGGTCTATCTTCCGGGCGTTTTTGTACACACAATAGACCAACTTGGATGCATCTCAACACTTCTGATACAGGAACGTTCTCCATCAAAATATCAATGAGTTCCATTGGTCTACCATCATTCCACAATTTCCATGCCTAAAACTCCCCAAAATTAATTTCAAAATTAGCATGAGAGTTGGAAATTAAGACATGGTAAACAAGGCAAAATAGAAAAGCGATTAACTAATTAGTCGCAACTCACATGTCCCAAAAGGTTGAGCTCATGATCAGGATGTTCAAATCCTCTATTCCTCTTCCCACTTACAATCTCCAAAACCATGACACCAAAGCTAAAGACGTCAGATTTCACCGAAAAGTGTCCATCTATTGCAAATTCCGGAGACATATAACCACTGCATCAAAACAAAAATAAATAAATAAATAAAGAGATGCATCACAAAATGGGTTAACAAGTATATAAGAATAATAAGCGAGAAATGGAAACTTACTATGTTCCAACTACTCTTTTAGTATTTACTTCATTTTGGTCACCTCCAAATATTCTTGCCATGCCGAAGTCTGATATCTTAGGATTCATCTCATCATCTAAGAGGATATTGCTAGCCTTAAGATCTCGATGAATAATTCTCAACCTTGAATCTCGGTGAAGATAAAGAAGGCCTCGAGCAATTCCCACTATAATATCAAACCGCTTCGGCCAATCAAGTGCATTATCCCTTGTTTTATCTGTGTCAATTCACATGACAAATATTTTACTCAACCAATTAAAGACACCATAACAAACATAAAAAAAAAAAAAAAAAAAAAAAAAAAAAAAAAAAAACAAAAAAACAAACAAACAAAAAAAAAACTCAAGATGGATTAGGGGTGGCTAACTGAATATATATAAGTCCAAGCTTTTATTGGGCATATACTCATAGATCAACATCCTCTCTTCTCCTTCAATACAACATCCCAACAGCCTCACAAGATTCCAATGTTGAAGCTTTGCAATTAAAACCACCTCATTCTTGAACTCTGGAAGGCCTTGTCCAGAATCTCTAGAAAGTCTCTTCACTGCTATTGTTTATCCAGTTGGAAGCATACCCTGTATAATAGATCAATTTTTTTAGCTTAAAATACAACTTTACATACATACATATATACATACATACATACACACACACACACACACACACATATATATATATATATATAAAGAGAGAGGGGAAAAACTCATAGAAAGAGATAAGATTTTTCATTTGACAATGAAATACCTTGTAAACCGGACCAAAACCGCCCTCTCCAATTTTGTTTGTAGAGGAGAAGTCGTCAGTTGCATTGGCAATGATATCCAGGCCAAATGAAGGTAGCTGATCTACGTCTTCCTCTAGAAGAATAGGATGTTCATGTTCATTTGAATTGGTTGCTGCGTTATCTGAAAAAATAATGAAAATAAAGTACTGAAACATAAAAACACATACGCATAACAAAGTAGTGCATCCGTCAACTAGATCAATTCAATACCACGTGATACATTTTCTGTTTTAAGCAACTATCGTATTCAACGGAAAAGAAATTATAAAAATTATTTTTCTACTGAATGTCAGCATTATATTTATGGAGACGTCAGGGAGGGAATATTTGTTCGACCAAATAATAAAGAAAACACTGTGCTTCGCTTATTTCAACCATTTTTTTAAGCAGAAAATTTATAATTCTTTATTGATTTCAACTTATCTCAAACTCATCCGTTCTTCCATCAGAACGGGAGGTCTTCTGATCTTTAACTGCGGTAGAATTATTCCTTATTCTTTAGTCAATTATACCAATAGTTTAACTGTTTTATATATTTGATCAAATGTGGTAGGCGGAATTATTTAGATAACCAGATTATCATGACTATTGACTAAAGATATTTCCATTAAAAGAAAAAAGAGAAGTAAGAAAATTATTGTACCAAATTGGCTTATGTCTGAGCGGGAGGCCCTCCTCCTCTTCCTCATGATGTACCCTCCCACCAAAAACAACAGAACAAACCCAGAGACAACTGACACTGCGATGACCACAGCCCTTTTTTTTTCATTCTCATCGGATTCTGTGAACCAAAGCAGAATAGATTGACAAATTAATACAATAATTAGGAGTACGAAAATAACAATTTCTGATCTTAAAATAATACAATCAAAGGGGCTAATGGCGGTTGGATTCAAACAAAAACAACAACTCCTTCTTCGACACAAACCAAAGAATGATTAAATCACGTTAGAGTATTAAAAAAAATGGCCATGTTCTAGCAGAGGAGGGTAATTAGGTCTTACTCAATTCAGAAGCATCCATTCGAATATACACATCTTGCCCACCAACACTGAAACTTCTCATATCAAACAGCTCCCCAGACCACACCACATGTAATGACTGAGAAAATTTCAGACCTTAAATAATACAATTCATGTATTTTTAAGCCAAGGATTTTCTTAGAAAATATTATGTTATATTGTGAATGGAGGATTTATGGAATTAATATATGTATTCCTAAATTCTATAGCAAATTTCATGTTAAGTTCATGTTTCGATCAAGTAAATTCGATCGATAAATTCTCGCCGTATTTTAAGGCGGAATAATTTTCAGTACAAGTATAGTTTGAGAATCTTAATTTCAAGAATCTCTAAGCACGGCACGATGTTAGCGGCGTATAAAAAAAACGCACTGGCATTTTAAAAGAAGAAAAAAATCCTTAATTGCTAGACAGTTAGGTTAAAGTCGCAAGATAAATACCTATAGTAGATGGGTACAATATGAGCTCGGGAGTTGACACTGTCAGAAACGTCATTCTCGGGATAGAATACAGAAAATTAAAATTTAGAATTTGTTCAGTCTAAAATTAATTTCAAGACTTGAAACAGTTTAAAATATTACGCGAGTAAGAATATAAAACAATATTGAATTATTCAGAAATTAATATTGGACTGTAAGTAGTAGATTAACTTACGTAAGCTAAACTAATTACCTCTAATCAGTATAAATTTAATCTGTTTAGAAGAAATAATTGAGGATAAGATCAGGCACGTAATCTTGCCTTAATCAGATACTTTATATAGTGAAATTTTTAGGGTTCTTACACTTTCTTTCTCTTATTCTCGCTCATTCTCTCTCTCCTCTCACGTTCTCTCTCACACAAACCATCAATGGCCAAATACTCAAGTTAAGATTCCGACCTCCATTTTTGACACCACCGGTGTCAATAGAAAGATCTCGACGAGCTGAGTTCAACGACATGCGGCACGACCTCCAAC
>NW_010359283.1:1028-1371 GCF_000414095.1 Morus notabilis | reverse complement strand
GTGGAGATGGGAATGGATACCGCTCACGCAGTTATCTTCCGCAGTAAGTTTAAGAAAAATCATGTATATGTATATATGATTTAAAGGTTTCAAGCATGTATGTTTAAAAAGTATAGGTACATATGTATGTTAAGGAAACCGAGGTTGTAGCTAACAACCCTCGTTTTGAGTATTTAAGTTTTAGAACGTTGCAACAGAGCATGCAACAAATAAACAAATTTTAAACATGACGATTTAAAACGATTGATTTTAAAAGGGCTTTAAGATGTACTTGAATTTAAGATTTCTCACGAAATCCGTTTCAAAGTCAAAATTAAATGGCCCGATTGAATTGGCTAGTTTT
>NW_010359283.1:0-997 GCF_000414095.1 Morus notabilis | reverse complement strand
AAATTAAGAAAAGCTTTAAGAAATTTAGTGATTCACTTATTTGAAATTATTGTTACAAATTATGAAAGTATTCCTTCTTATATAAAAAAAAAAAAAAAAATGTTCCGCAAATTTTAAGAAACCCCAGTAAGTACAAGTTAAAGTTTAAGTTACAGTGGCGGCCTCATAGGAGGGTCGTCACACCACACACCCACCAACCTTAGCTACAGCATAAGCCACGCATGAGCAGTTTCTCCGACAAATCAACTCGCACTCCTTCTCCACCACCGTTCCGTTCACCGTAAACTCCGAATTGTACGGCAACTTCAACTTAGAGAACTTCTTGAATCCCTCGTTGGCGCTACAGTTGAAGCTCGTCTTCAGTATGCAGCCGCTGCTTGAATTCCCTGCAGCCCAGGCTTCCGGTGCTTTTGGAACAAACCCGGTTGGGCAATGGCAAACAGAGCTGTCACTCTCGACACAGATGCCATTAGGACCACAACGTGCGAACGTGTCACAATCCTCTTTCTGCAACGCGTACGTGAGAACCCAACTGGCGGTCGAGGGGTCCCACCTTTGCTGGGCTAGAGATCCCAATGAATTCAAATTTAACCTGGTAAGCGTGGAATTGTCGGCGTTGTCGAAGGTATAGTAGTTATGGGTTTCGTTGACAACATAGTTGGGTATAAAGAATGATTGGTCTCGCGTGGGACTTGCTTCGCCGCCTGATCGAACACCATCCCAAGGACCATTTCTGTACAGGATGTCTTGGCCTCTGCGCAGAAGATGCTGAGGAATCCCGTTACGGTCTTGTTCGTACGTGTAGATTCCCGTTGATGGATCTTGGATGTTGTTCCAGGAGTTCAGCTTCCAATTTTGACCAGTTTTGAAGTCCCAACCCAGCTTCATACCTGCTATGAGCGAATCACAGGGATCGTCGAAACTCTGCCACGCGTAGTTTCCACTGTCACCATCTTTAACCACGAGGTTTCCTGTGTTTAAGAGCTGCAAAGTTGGG
>NW_010359282.1:700303-726555 GCF_000414095.1 Morus notabilis | reverse complement strand
CCGCTTGTGGGCAACTTCCAGTCAAACCAATACAAAAGATTGGCGATCACATATTCAGTACTTGTGACACCAAATGCAATTCCAGGGCATTGCCTTCTCCCAAAACCAAACGGAATTAACTCAAAGCACTCTTGACTTTTAAAATCAACTGGGCTGTTCTCAAATCTCTCTGGGATAAACTCTTCTGGTTCATCCCAGAAATCTGGGTGCCTATGAATTGCCCAAGCATTGACGAGCACCTTTGTTCCTGCAGGAATATGGTAGCCTCTGATTTCGACGCTTCTCGAAGTTTCTCGAGGAATTAAAAGTGTACCTGGTGGATGAAGCCTTAGGGCTTCTCTAATAACGCATTTTAAGTAATCCATACGATGAATGTCATTTATCTCCACCATTGCCTTTTCTCCTACCACTCTTCTCACCTCTTCTTGGGCTCTCTTCATTACTCTCGGGTTGTTCATAAGTTCTGACATCAGCCACTCCATTAGAGTCGAAGTAGTCTCAATGCCTCCCACTAACATATCCTGCATGCTTGTATTTATAAAGAGGTCAGCATATAATTAAATGTGTATGTATGTGTGCTTGCATATAGTTCAATCTAAATATGATAAATTAAATTAAGAACTTAATGGGTCATATTAAATTAAGAACTTAATGGGTCATAACAATAAAAGTATTGGAATGAAGTTTATAATACTTTAATGAAGGGTCATTTATCAACAATTTTCATAAATTTCCCCAACAAATAACTTCTTCACAAACACATTTGCTCCAATAAAGGGTTTATATCTTTTTGTGTTCCACAAAGTGCGTGAGGAATAATTAGAAGTCTTTTGCAACATTTTAATTTTCATGACTTCATAGGATATATCAAAATAGAGTTTCTGAAAGAGAGAGATAGACCTGTATGATAGCTTTGATGTGGATATTAGTGAGCTCAAAGTTGACCATGCTATGATCCTTCTGAAGTTGGAGGAGAATATCTACAAAGTCTTTTGGACTACTAGTAAATATTGCCTTATGTTCTTCAATTACTTCACTATAAATAGCGTCCAGAGCTCTAGAAGTGGATTTCAAGCTAGCAATAAAGCCTCTAAGAACATCAATCCATCTCAAAGAAGGGAAGAAATCGGCCACACTGAAGGCTAGAAATTGCACCAACGCCTTTCTTCCTAGCTCGCCTAGTCGGCTCCCACCGCCTTCTTCGGTATCATAATTTTCTCCGAGGACACATCTGGATACAATGTTGTTTGATGTTGAGATCAAAATCTCACTTAGGTTTACAGAATTAGTACTATCCCCAATATTAAGGGAAGCTTTCCTTAACCTCTCCACCATTTTTGTCACCTCTTCTTCCCTTATTGACTGAAAGGATTGCACTCTCTTGAGGCATAAGAGCTGAACTGCACAAATCCTCCGAGCTTGTCTCCAAGACTCGCCATAAGGCGAAAAGGCCATGTCTTTCCCTCCATAGAACAAGATATCAGTTGCGGTCGTTTGCGGTCGGTTCGAGAAAGTGGTGTCGTGGTTCTTGGCTATTTCTTTCACCAAATCCGGAGAAGAAACCACAAGAGTTGGAGCAGCTTGACCGAGGTGCAGGAGCATAAGTGGGCCGTACTTTTCGGAGAGTGCTCGGAGAGAGCGGTGAGGGAATTTTCCGAGCTGGTGAAGGTTTCCGATCACCGGTAACCTTGGCGGGGATGGTGGTAAGTTTAGACTTTTCCTACCTGATGAGGATGATGATCTTTTATTAGCATTACGTGTGAAGAGAATTAGGAGAACGGGAATGATCAGCAGGACAGAAACTGAGATAAAGAAGGAAAGACATAGCTGATCAAGCCACAAATGCTTGGAAATAATTAGTGGGAAATTATTAGCCATTTCTGTTTTTCTTGTTCCCTATAGATGGCCTGGTTCGCTGTGGGAAACATTGCTGCCTAAGCCCATTGTTATATAGTTTTGATCGATTTAGGGAAATATTGCACTTACCACTAACGACGGAGTCAGAAATTTATTTAAGTGGGGACACTAATAAATACTTAAATTCCATAATAAAAATATCAACATAAGTAAATTTTGACATAAGGATTTTTTTTTTTTAATCAAACCTTGTTTCAAGCATAATTAATTTTTAACGTACGCAAGTTTTTGTCCAAAAATAATTTTGTATTATCACTTTTTTTTGCTTGTTTTTTCAGAAGGCTTATAGTTTTTATTTTAATTGTACCTATTTGTAGTAAGGACCTTTTCTTTTAAGGAAATAACGATCTTATAAATAAAACGAAAATTATACGTGAATATAGCAATTACCAATTCTCATAGCAATATATTTAATTTCTTATTGTGCATAATCGTAATAATATATATCACGTTTAATAATCAATAAAGAATAAGTTAAAAATATATTTTTATGATTGTTATGAGTTAAAAGTGAAAGAATAAATAAACCTTCACCTGCCCCTTTGTAACATAGAATATCCCAACAACTCTTTATAAATTACTAGTTTAGTTACATACGATGCACATACATAGTTGTAACAAACTTTTAATAACGTAGAATAGAAAAATATATAAAAAAAAGTTTACTAAAAAATTTAAAAATAGTATATAAATAGTAATCTAAGTAAAAAAGTTTATATGATTAAATTAATAAAACTTTTTAAATTATAAGGTGAGAAAATCATTTAAAAAAATATGCACAAGCAAACAGATTATTCTAGAAAGAAAGGAAAAAAGTTAAAGCTGTGCGTTTTAATCGTTTTTCTGCTCTTTTATATAGTGTAGATGTAGATGAATAGTCATGTTCAGATCGCTGATTTAAGTTTTAAATTTAAATTAAGATGTAATTTTATATGAGAGATTTTAACTGTAGCAGAAAAAGTAAAATGTAACTTTTTGTAAAAGCTTTCAACTATAGTAAAATATAATTAAAACTCGAATCGGTAAAATGAACAATGTTGTTTTATTATCCATTATAACTATGTTAAATCGAAATTCTAAAAAAAAAAAAAAACAAACAAACCATGATATTTATTTTTATATCCCACATGATCCACGAGAGTGGGTCGACTTTTGGCTATCCATACTGCAAGATATTATTACTTTTTATTATTTAATGTAATGATGCAACTCAAATATATTACTTTTTATTATTTAATGTAATTATGCAACTCAGTGGTAAGTTTGATCACTTTTTTCCTTTTTTTTTATTTTTTAAATTCAACGACTGATTATTCATTGATTATTGGTGCAAATAATCAATTACAACATGAGAGATACGATCAGGTACTTCTTCTGGCAACAAAGCTTAGAATTGTCAAATGGGTGACGGTCCGGCCTAGTCCGTAACAGTGCCGGATTTGGCACGGCCTAGTACAATATTGTTACGGGCTTTGCCAGCTCGGCACGCTTGATGGGCTAGGGCTGGGCCACGGCTTCTCAACCTGCAGCCCAAGCCAATGAAGGCCCGCGGCCCGACCCTGTCACGCCCCCAAACCGGGGTTAGTAACGTGCATGCTTGTTTAGAAACTTAAACCTGTTTAAGAGAGTGATTAGCAAATAATGTTGCAAATATTTTAATTTTTCATATCCAAAACATCCAGGTATTTCTAAATAAGCCCCTGCATTCAAGAGAAATTTAATTTCAAGAAAGGTGGTGGAATTTCCAACCAAACCAGTTTAAAACCACGTCCCTGGTATCAAGTCAGGAATTGCCACAGGTGTTTAGCATACATGAATATAAACAAAAGTAAATGTGACATCAACCACAGTCTAGCAATATTTAAGTTTACAATCCATAATCTTTTATACATGCCTTGAGATAAAAGATAAGAGGAAATACAACTCTTCGCTTCCCGAGGTCAAGTCCACGTCACCGGTAGTAGCTACCTACTCCGCACTACTCCTAACATCGCCTGGAGGGGTTTAATAAATTTGAAAATAAAAAAGTGAGCGAAAGACCCAGTATGATAGAATTTTATAAAACATTTAAAATAAAGGTACTCACGGTCCGAAGATATAAACCCGGAACCGTTCATCCCTTTTTAGAAAAGGAAATACTCACATAGTAGAAAATGTCTGTATAATGAAAGTGTGCAGCTCATCATACCACTAAACAAGAAGCGGTACAAATGTCTGTCTAGTGAAATGTACAGAGCCATAGTTCCATGAAACAAGAAGTGGATCCGTACGGGTTTCGGGACCTGCCCCCAAGGATGCGATTCCCACATCCCGATCTCTGAGGCCACCATGCGTTGTATCATTCCTTAAAATATTTCATTTTAAGAAATGATACTCTTTAAAATCTCATTTCCAAAATCATTGGAAAACTTAATAGCATTCACATGCTATTTCTTTAAAATCATTTTCTTTCATCATGTTTTGTTCTAAAACATTTTCATTGGCTAAAATCATTTAACGTAAGGCTAACAAGGATATGGACAAGAATATCCTATCTTTCGAATGTCAAACCTGTGGCTATCTTCACGTAGCCCTAGCTCCGCTTGCCTTTGAGGCTCCAATTCCAATCGTGCCACTAACTTCCCCATCAAAATCAACAATTTAGAGTTTGATCTTTCTCACCAAACATTCTCGCTTAATTAGATGTAATTGTATCATATTAGTGTACCATAGTTCAAAATCAATATTCATAAACAATTCTTAATTCAAATCATGATTCTTTAACAATGGAGATTTATTCCGGTGAATCGAATGGAAAACAAGGATTCATGTGGCTAATCCACTCATTTTGAGTTCTTAAATAAGGTTAGATTAATCCCACATCAAATTTCGTGGTTAAAACAGGGTTTTTGGGCTGTTTAGGGTCGGGTTCAGTGGGAACCGGTCGACCGGTGACAGAGGAGTGTAACTCCACCGGTCGGCCGGTGGAGGGGGGACTAGTCGACCGGACCGGGCGACCGGTGGGGAAGATTTCCAAGGCCAGCCATGGCTGATCCGCGTGAAACAAAGCTAAATCCTGAAATTTTAGGTTTGATTTTGACATATTCTCAAGAGAAATGTATAGAACCAGTTTCAAATCAACAAATAGGGTCCAAAGAATAAAAAAAACTCCCAAATTTCATCAAGGTTTCATCAAAATGCATTCGAAAATGAAATCTAAACAAAAAATCACCAAACTCGACTGAAACGAGTTCCATAAGGCTAAATCTGAAAATCTAAAGTAAGTTTCAAAGAGTTTTACCTCGATCCAAGTTTTGATGTTGAAAACCTCTTGGAAACCTCCGTTTTTGGTTTAAATCCGGCCCTTGCGAAAGAAAACTTTGAGAAAGAGAGGGAGAGATGAACGAGGCAGGGAGAGAGAGAGAGAGAGAGAGGGAGAGAGATAGAAAGAGGGAGAGTGAGCTCAAGAAATTGATAGGGAGAGAGAGAGAGAGAGAGTAACGTGAGGAAGAGAGAGGAAAAAGAAATAAGGAAAAAGAAAAGAAAATTAATTCAGGCACACTAATAAACTACAATTATCATAATTAAACAAGTTTAATTCTAGAGGGCGTTACATTCTACATCCCTTAAGAAATTTTGTCCCCGAAATTAAAATTTACCTCACGATATGAACATATACGGATATCATTCCTGCATCATCGTTTCCAATTCCCACGTTGCTTCCTCAACGCCATGGTGTTATCACAACACCTTCACTAAGGGTATCTCACGTCGACGCAGGCTTTTCATCTTCCGATTAAGAATCTGTACCGGTGCTTGTAAGTCGTGTCATATTGGATCGGCACGTCATACCATTGCACAATGATTTCTGGATCGGGTTGACACTTCCGAAGGATAGAAACATGGAACACATTGTGCACGTGAGACACTTCTGGAGGAAGATCAAGGCGGTAAGCAACGACACCCACCCGTTGTGTGATCTGAAGCGGCCTGATGTACCTCGGCGCGAGTTTCCCCTTCACACCAAAATGAGTAACTCCTTTGCGCGGAGAGACTCTTAACAAGACAAAATCACCCTCTAAGAACTCTAAGGGTCTACGCCTCCTATCAGCATAACTCTTCTGACGACTTTAAGCCATTATCAGTTGTTCCCGAACCACGGCTATTTTCTCATTATTCTCCTGGATAACATCCGGTCCAAGGGTCAGTCGATCTTCTAACTTAAGCCAACAAACTGGCGATCTGCAAGGTTTGCCATACAACGCCTCGAATGGTGCCATCCCAATGCTACTCTGATAACTGTTGTTGTAGGTGAACTCAGTTAAATGGAGATACTTCTTCCAGTTTCCACCAAAATCTAGAATACAAGCACGAAGCATGTCCTCCAAAATCTAAATAACTCTTTCAGATTGTCCGTCGGTCTAAGGATGAAATGCGGTGCTAAAATTCAGTTCGGTTCCCATGGCTTCTTGGAAACTTCTCCAATATCTAGCGTTGAAATGTGTGTCACGATCTGATGTGATAGACAACGGAACTCCGTGAAGTCTGATGCATTAGCAACCATTTTAGATCCTAGGTGCGGAGTAGATGAGACTGAATCTTTGATGACTGCTACAACAGAAAATTTAGGTATTGATATGCAACGAACTATTACTGACGCTAGGAAAATGTTAGAAAAGTTATTTGGTCTGTATGAAGCAAAATACAGAATAGGTCAAAAAGAACGGGGAACTTCGACGTCAACTAGCAGTTCGGGGCCTAAGGGCTCGTCGGGGAGTTTCTTTAAGAAGAAAGAGAAAACGGTAGGATCGTCATCAACACAAGCGTCTACCGAACTAGTAAAATATTTTAAAGCAAATTTTGTGATCGATGACGACAAACTGGACATCTTACAGTGCTGGAAGAGGAAGACCAATTATTTTCCAACACTATCCGTAATAGCACGTGACATTTTGACAACTCCAGTGTCAACGGTAGCATCTTGGAGGAGCTAATGTGCGTTAAAGACTGGGAAGATGCCAGAAGACGAAAACAACAATATACAGATGATTCAATGCAAGACTATTTTTCTAACTTAGAATTAACAGAATCTTCTAGAAGCACTTAAGTTTTGTAATTTACTTATCCTAGAATACTGTACTCTTTTTTCCTTCGCTAAGGTTTTGTCCCGATCTCCCCACGGGTTTTACTTGGTAAGGTTTTTAACGAGGTAGTCATTTATGTGTACTTATTCGTATTATCTTAATTCAATAAAATCACATCTTTTATGGGCATATGATATATTTTCTTTTTTTCTAATTAAATTTTGCAAAAAAAAATTACAAGGACCAGGGTTGCCCCGTGAAGGGCCTGGGCCCAGGCTCGGCCCTGGCCCTTATGGACTAGGGTCGCGGGCCAGTTCTGAGCATGGGAGTTTCTCCTTAGGCCAGCCCTAGCATGGCACTGCACTGTGCAAGCACGTCCCTGGCCCGTCACGGGTCTGGGGTTGGACGTGCTAAAGCTCACTATTATGAGTAAAGGCAAAACGAGCTAGTGTGTCGGCTGCTCCATTAGAAAAAGGAATTCCAAATAGCTCTAATAGTTCGTAGTACAGAGAATAATCTTTTTAGAGGGACAAAATTGTTGAGCAACATACTTGGGAAGATATTGAATATTATGAGTCTAGATCTGCTACTTTATTAAATAACGGAAAAAAAGACTATTTCTTGTGAAACACATGCCCCCAAAAAAAAAAATTTGAAGGCGCTCCAAAGGCCAGTAATTGATTAATTTGATAGCCCCACAAACAATAGAGAAGGGAACATAGTGGAAGTCCTAGTGAATAATCACCACACGATCAAAGGTGCATGGACAAAAATGACAAAAATGTGTTGGACAACGACTAAAAAAAATGACGGGAATAAAATAATATATATTCTAGTAATCAATAATTATGACAGTAGGAATTTTTTTTAATAGTCGTTATAAAAATAATTTATCGGTAGTCTTTTATTTTAAAGTCGTTAGACCTGTATTAAAATATATTTATTGTGTATAATTTTTTAATCTGATATAATTTTAATCAAATTTAACAGTTAAAAATTGAGACTATCGGTAGGACGGACTACCGGAGAAACTTTGATGTAATTATAATACAAAAACATCCTTCAACACACGTTTAATGAATTGAATTTTTTAATAAATATTCAAATTTTTTACTAAAAGAATAGTCAGCAATATACCTTTTAGGTATGTTGGAAAATGACCTTTTATTTATTTTTAATAAAAATAAAGATAAGAAAACAAAGCACAAGATATCTCATAGATAAGAAAAATAATATTACTAAGATTTGCTAGATTATGCTCGAGTGTTGTTTTGTCTTTTGCTAATTTGTTTTCTTATATGTACTGATATTTGTTTTCTTTCCATATCTTATCTTATTAATTCGAAACAAAATTTATGTGTCCACGTAGTTGGTCCATCAAAAGCAGCAAATGGAAGTAGCAAAAGCGCCCCAAGATTTAGAGGCTTTGAAGGAATCCTTGAGACCAGAGAAGCAAATCTTGGCAATATATTTTCCGTACGAAATAGATATGCCTAATTTGTTTGTTTCATGGAAATAGATATATCGCTACGAGACGTTAATTTGTTTCATCTTGCATGAAATCATGAGACAATCTCTCTCTCTAATTGTACTTGTTAGTCTGAATTGTCAGTGAAGAAGCGTCAAACATGGAAGCAAGGTTAGGGAAGTAGATCAATATTTGGAAAAAGATATACTCTTGAAACCCTTTATGTTGTATTCAGGCCAGGGTTATGAAAGCCAATTAGGGACAGCTAATAATTTTTCACTTCTTTTGTTTGCTTGATTGAAATTTAATATTTTCACATATGTCCTCATTGAACTTTGCCCATTTTATGTATGTTCTTATAGAACTAGTAATTATGACATAAGGAGTTTTTTAATCAAACCTTGTTTCAAGCATATTTACTTTTTAACGTACGCAAATATTTGTCCAAAAATAATTTTGTATTATCACTTTTTTTTCCCTTGTTTTTACAGCAGGCTTATATTTTTTGTTTTGATTTCACCTATTTGAAGTAACGACCTTTTCTTTTAAGGAAATAACGATCTTATAAATAAAACGAAAATTGTACGTGAATATAGCAATTACCAATTCTCATAGCCATACATTTTCTTATTGTGCATAATCATAATAATATATATAAGGTTTAATAACCAATAAAGAATATGTTTATGGAACCACTAGTTGTTAAGCCAAAAAGTTTTGAAGGAGAAGTACATGAAGTTTCAACAAAATTGAGGTGTCTATGAAAAAATAAAATTTGGGTGAGAAAATGTAAAGACAAAAAAGAGAGGAGAATCCATGAAGAGATTCTGATAGAAGTAAAAATATATTTTTAACTGTAACAAAAAAAGTTAAATGCGACTTTGTATAAAAGCTTTCATTATAATAAAATAAAATTGAAAACTTAAATCGGTGATATGAACAAAATTATTTTGTTATCTGTTATAACTACATCAAATCGAAATTCTAAAAAAAAAAACACAAACAAACAAACCATCATATTTCTTTTTATATCCCACATGATCCACGAGAGTGCGCCGACTTTTGGATATCCATACTGCAAGATAATAATACTTTGTATTATTTAATGTAATTATGCAACTCAGAAATATTACTTTTTATTATTTAATATAATTATGCAAGTCAGTGGTAAATTTGATCACTTTTTTTTTTGTTTTGTGAAATTCAACGACTGGTTATTCATTGATTATTGGTGCAAATCATCAATTACAACAGGAGAGATACAATCAGGCACTTCTTCACGTCAATATTATGATTAAAAGCAAAACGAGCTAGTACGTGGGCTGCTCCATTAGAAAAAAGAATTCGCTGTTAAATTCTAAATAGCTCTAATAGTTCGTGCAGAGAACAATACCTTTGGAGCGACAAAATTGTTGAGCAGGTGGGAAGACATTGAATATTATTAGTCCTTTGGCTGTCTCACTGTTAACCCTCTTTTTTTTTTCAGTTCGAATTACTATATAACTATTTTATTATAGCGTTTTTGTTCATAAAAATTAGATCTTAATTCAACTATTTCACTTTGGTGTGCGCGAAATAGACAGGCCTAAATTTTGACACCACGACTTTTACACATCAATTTTAACTAAACCTAGTATTTAAAAAAAAAAAGACTACTTCTTGTGAAACACATGCTAGTATTAAAAAAAAAAAGACTGCTTCTTGTGAAACACATGCCCAAAAAATAAAAAAATTGAAGGCGCTTCAAAGGCAAGTAATTGATTAATTTGACAGCCCCACAAACAATAAATCTTGAACTTTTGAGATGGACATGACGACATCCATTTTTCTTTCCAAGTATTAATTTGAATTTCATGGAACAGGTTTTAACGTGGAGACAAGAAGCTTCAATTGGCAAGTCCTTTTCACATTTGGTATAAATCTTGCATGTTTAACATATTTGTTAAGGCACTATTAGATATAGGCATGCAAAAATTTTGTGCCAAATGAGCCGGGCCGTCCATGGATGGCCCGCCCAAGGCCGTAATAGTGTCGGATTCGGCACGGCCCGGTTTGCTACTGTTACGGGCCGTGCCGGCACGGCACGTGTAATAGGGCTGGACCTCAGCTTCTCAGCCTGTGGCCCAAGCACGGCCCAAGCATGTGGAGGCCCGCGGCACGGCCCACGCACGTGAAACGGCCCATCAAACGGCCCATTTCATTTGGTCCAGGGGCCCTTCGAGGGCCCAAACGGGAGGCACGTGACGGGCCTCCCGTTTGGCCCGTCACGTGCCTCCCGTTTGGCCCGCGAAGGGCCCAACGGCTAAAAAGCCCAAAATTCGGAAATTCACCCTCAAAATCCCCTATAAATACCCCTTAATTTCACCATAAATCTCACACAACAATTCACTCTCAACTTCTCATCTCACTCTCATTCTATCTCTCAACTTCTCTCTTTGATTTTGATTCTAAGCTTTTCTCTCACGTTCCTTCATTTTCTAGCTCTTTCATTTACAAAGTTCAATCAAGTTCTATCAATTTCCAGAAATTGCTGCTCCAAACTTTCCTGATTTCACTGCTCTTCTCGAGCGTGGTGATGAGCCATTTTATGAGGATGAAATGATGTCTCCCAATTACCCCACCCCCACTGAACTAGAAAATGCTCCGGTGGATAAATTTTGTTCTTTTCTATCGTAACATGATAGGGGTCACATGAAAGTGATTCTAATAACACAAGTCTAACGTTGTACAAGAGGGTCCTAAATATTAAATTAAAATGTTATAAAAGTGGAAATTAATTTATTGTTTATTTATTGAGTTGTCGCTCATATAGTTCTCGTGATACATGGAAGCCCTATAGTTTCAGTTGATTGAGCAAGAATTATTTAAAGTCTCATGACGAATTTAGAGATCTTAAGAATTTAATTGTAATCCTGAGAACGTGGTTTGATGATAATTTTTGTAGTAGATATTATTTTTCTAACATGTAGTTGTATTATTTTATTTTTATGTTAACGTTTCTTTCTAGCTAGCGGTATTTTTAGCTGCTAAGCTCAGAAAGGACGCTAAAAAAGTGTTGATAACAGTATCGAAATCTCATGATGTTTTGCTCATTTGTGTATGATGTATATTATACGAATTTCTGATATAAATAAAAACGCAACACCTTTATTGATCAAGATAATGTAATAAAAAAGATGCATACAAATATGCAGCTTTCTAGACACTTATTCAGACATTATTTTTGTAGGTCCTTTTGTCTGGCTCGTTTCTTAGATCGTCTGCTGTACGCAGTTTTCAGAATCTGCAGTGCAAAATCAAATTTACCAAATGCCCTAATCTATTGTAGATTCTTTAAAAAGTCTCCAAAAGCAACCAAACAAGTGCCATATATTACAATAATAATTAAGTAGCACGCGTTCACATTATTCCATAGGAATATATATACCTAGATATTATAAAAGATTATAAATCAAGGGAAGTAGTAGATTGGTATAACACGAAGAGGAAGTTTCTTCTGAACGCTGAGTCCAAATATTTCACTCATATTTACAATAATAATTAAGTAGCACACATTCTACGTTCTTTGTTGGAGCCAACAGCCGCGGATGATGACAACGATGGTGATGCCATGTTCAAATCTCTAAATTGATTTTAGGTAAATTGATGTTTGAATCTCTCTGTCCTTCTCTCTTGGTTTGTTCTGTCTTTTGTTGGACTTGTGTAGCGTTTTAGAAAATTGGAATCTTGGGAATCTTGTTAATTGATGTTTGGATAAAATTAACTTTATTGCTTATTCTGACTTCGAATAGATATTTAGACTGATAAATTACGAAATGCATGCATGTTCTACTTTCAAGAAAATACCGCATACTTTCAGGCTTTCTAACATTGCTCTATGCAAAACACAAATATGTTGAGAAAGGTGAAGATCAATATATACTTGTCATAACTGCTTGTTATGGCTACTTTTTGTTCATGATTTACTCATAAATCTTGAACTTTTGAGATGGACATGACGAGATCCATTTTTCTTCCCAAGTATTAATTTGAATTTCATGGAACAGGTTTTAACGTGGAGACAAGAAGCTTCAATTGGCAAGTCCTTTTCACATTTGGTATAAATCTTGCATGTTTAACATATTTGTTAAGGCACTATTAGATATAGGCATGCAAAAATTTTGTGCCAAATGAGCCGGGCCGTCCATGGATGGCCCGGCCCAGCCCGTAATAGTGTCGGATTCGGCACGGCCCGGTTTGCTACTGTTACGGGCCGTGCCGGCACGGCACGTGTAATAGGGCTGGACCTCAGCTTCTCAGCCTGTGGCCCAAGCACGGCCCAAGCATGTGGAGGCCCGCGGCACGGTCCAAGCCCGTGAAACGGCCCATCAAACGGCCCATTTCATTTGGTCCAGGGGCCCTTCGAGGGCCCAAACGGGAGGCACGTGACGGGCCTCCCATTTGGCCCGTCACGTGCCTCCCGTTTGGGCCCGCGAAGGGCCCAACGGCTAAAATGCCTAAAATCCAGAAATTCACCCCCAAAATCCCCTATAAATACCCCTTAATTCCGCCATAAATCTCACACAACAATTCACTCTCAACTTCTCATCTCACTCTCATTCTATCTCTCAACTTCTCTCTTTGATTTTGATTCTAAGCTTTTCTCTCACGTTCCTTCATTTTCTAGCTCTTTCATTTACAAAGTTCAATCAAGTTCTATCAATTTCCAGAAATTGCCGCTCCAAACTTTCCTGATTTCACTGCTCTTCTCGAGCGTGGTGATGAGCCATTTTATGAGGATGAAATGATGTCTCCCAATTACCCCACCCCCACTGAACTAGAAAATGCTCCGGTGGATAAATTTTGTTCTTTTCTATCGTAACATGATAGGGGTCACATGAAAGTGATTCTAATAACACAAGTCTAACGTTGTACAAGAGGGTCCTAAATATTAAATTAAAATATTTTAAAAGTGGAAATTAATTTATCGTTTATTTATTGAGTTGTCGCTCATATAATTCTCGTGATACATGGAAGCCCTATAGTTTCAGTTGACTGAGCAAGAATTATTTAAAGTCTCATGACGAATTTAGAGATCTTAAGAATTTGGAGCAGCTTGACCGAGGTGCAGGAGCATAAGTGGGCCGTACTTTTCGGAGAGTGCTCGGAGAGAGCGGTGAGGGAATTTTCCGAGCTGGTGAAGGTTTCCGATCACCGGTAACCTTGGCGGGGATGGTGGCAAGTTTAGACTTTTCCTACCTGATGAGGATGATGATCTTTTATTAGCATTACGTGTGAAGAGAATTAGGAGAACGGGAATGATCAGAAGGACAGAAACTGAGATAAAGAAGGAAAGACATAGCTGATCAAGCCACAAATGCTTGGAAATAATTAGTGGGAAATTATTAGCCATTTCTGTTTTTCGTGTGAAGAGAATTAGGAGAACGGGATTGATCAAAAAATTTTTCTCCAAAAATTCCACATCGTGCATGCGATGGTGTTTGTAGAAATTCGAGTGTTTATTGTAACCCGTTTTGTCTCATGTGTGCTCACACACACGTCTTCGTGAATTCTAAGAATTGACGTGGAAGATATTGGTTTTCTAAACATAAAGATTGGAGCAAGGACTGTTCGTGGTCAAAGAACTCAAGTTATCATCCGAGTCGGCTTCCAGGTATTTTTCCTGATTGAGTTCTTAATAAATGAATTAATGAGATTAATTTATTCGTGCATAAATTAATATAATCTATAGAGTATCTCAAAAGTTTTATGAAAATTTTTGTTATACACGATCCGCCTCCTCCCCGCACCACCGCGCTTCCGCATACGAATTCGATTCGGCAACCAACAGTTAATTGAATGCAAGTGGTGATTTTGGAACAATCTGTTTTTTCTACTCGATCCTGATTTTACGTGATTTTCTTTCTTCCTAATTGGAAATCACATCACCATGTCTCCTACATGTCCTAATCGTTGTGCCCTGAGAATGGTCCTGGATGGTACAAGAATTAGAGAAAAAAATAATGGAGTAGTGATGGCCTTGGGTAAGAGCAATAATGGACAAGAGATTAAAATGGAACTGTGGCACATATAGAACATTATCTGACACCAAGCTAGATGATAATTTCATTGAGCCTGTTCAATCAATTGACACAGTGTGACCATTTGGAAAGTGACATGAGAGTTAGAAACAGGAATGGATGACATGAATGAGTTCAATGAGCAACATACATGATGAGTTGCACTGGTGTCAAGAATCCAACATGAGGGAGAAATGAAATGAGTGGAAGAGGTAGATGAAAGGGATAATATATCACTAAATTTAAGACTGATGGTCCAGACTGCTGCGGATCGGGAGTGACGTGTGACATGCCTTGCAGCTGCGTGGTCAAGAGAGCAATGAGCTGTTGGCACTAATTAGATGTGAGGGCATTGAGAGAATCTGAGGAAGCAGAGCAATTCTCTTCTGAAGAAATAGTGGCAACCTGGTTTGTTTGAGCTTTAGCTTGTTGACTATTTGCCTTCGTTTTGTCACCACGAGGATAACCATAAATCCTGTAGCATTTCTTAACAGTGTGCCCTTGCAAGCCACAATGGGAGCAATGTGGTCTATCACGTTTAAACTTTTGGTTCAAATTGGTCGAAGAGGCAGCAACTGAGGGCTTCTGATCAACACCAAAAATGTTTGGCTCAGAGGAGGGAAGCAAAACTTAAGCAATCATTCGTTGCCTTTCTTCTTGGAGCACAAGCGCAAACACTTTTGAAATTGGGGGCAAAGGGTCCATGATCAGAATTTGAGAACGAATCTGAGTAAAAGAATCGTTGAGACCCACAATTAATTGCATAACATATTCCTGATGTTGGTAGTCTAACCAAGTTTTCATTTCTCCACATCTACAAACTGATAAGTATTCACATCCATGGATCCTTGTTGCAGTCCAATTAGATAAGTTTTAAGTTGAAAAATTCGTGGGCCATTACTCTGATTGAACCGATCATGAAGATCGTTCTAGATCTCAAGAGCTGTGTCCACATAGAGCAAGCTATCAGCTATATCCTTAGCTACTGAGTTTAGAATCCAGGAAATTACCATGCTATTGCAGCGGATCCAAACATTGAACAACAGATCGTCAGGAGATGGGCGAGGAAGACTTCCATCTACGAACCCAATCTTGTTTTTCGCTCTGAGAGCCATGATCATTGCTCGGTTCCAGGTACTGTAGTTGGAACCAATGAAATGATGAGAAACTAGGACAAGCCCTGGGTGATCGCCGTTGTGAAGGAAATACGGGCTGCTTGAATCTTCCATTTGCGACGAGCTAGAGAAACCGGAGGAACTAGTAATTTGGACCTGACGATTGTTCCCTCACGCCATGGAAGCTTTGCGAAGCTTTCGCTCTGATACCATATTAGAGAATAGTGGAGAAAATTGGAAGAAAAGATTTATTTCTCATTCATCTGAAAACGTGCAGAGCAAAAACAGAAACATATATTGTTGAGAGGAAAGGCACACACAACGTGAACCAAGTCCAGCTCAGCAACGGGAAGAAAAATAAAACAAGTAAAAAATAGCTAATTAGTCCATTACTTTATTCTATTTACAAAAGGATCCCAACTATTCTAATATCATCAAATAGATACAAATATGCTTTCTTTACCAATACTAACATTGTTTCTGGGGGCCTGGTTGGTTTCATAATGCTGTCGAGTAGAGTAGTTTTTATAAAGTTTGAAAAATACCCAGCTAATCTTTAAACGAACTTAAGCAAGCCACTAAAAGCAACAAAACAAGCCCCATATTACAATAATAATTAAGAATATTAGCCTAGATTGGAAATCAAGGGGAGTAGTAGATTGGTATAACACGAAGAGGAACTTTCTTCTCAACAGTGAGTCCAAATATTTCACCCATGTCCACTTTCTCACCGCCATTGATTGTGGGCAACTTCCAGTCAAACCAATACAAAAGATTGGCGACCAAATATTCTGTACTTGTGACACCAAATGTCATTCCAGGGCATTGCCTTCTCCCAAAACCAAACGGAATAAACTCAAAGCACTCTTGACTTTTAAAATCAACTGGGCTGTTCTCAAACCTCTCTGGGATAAACTCTTCTGGTTCATCCCAGAAATCAGGGTGCCTATGCATTGCCCAAGCATTGACGAGCACTTTTGTTCCTGCAGGAATATGGTAGCCTCTGATTTCGACGCTTCTCGAAGTTTCTCGGGGAAGCCAAAGTGGAACCGGTGGATGAAGCCTTAGGGTTTCTCTAATAACGCATTTTAAGTAATCCATACGATGAATGTCGTTTATCTCCACCATTGCCTTTTCTCCTACCACTCTTCTCACCTCTTCTTGGGCTTTCTTCATTACTCTTGGGTTGTTCATAAGCTCTGACATCAGCCATTCCATTAGAGTCGAAGTAGTCTCAGTTCCTCCTAATAACATGTCCTGCACGCAAAAAAATTCGAAATTTTTCGAGAGTTGCGCCTTTTATTTAAGTTGATTTATTTTAATAAAGAGACAGTTATAATTAAAGAGGTTAATAATAAAATAATAAAAGATGACTATTATATAAAGGGTAATTTTGCACTTTTCCCTTATAACTAAAATAATTTTCAAAAACTATTTTTAAAAATTTCCTCAAGAAAATAAAATATTTTTCACCATTACTACATTTGCTCTGATTGAGGTTATCTTTTTACACTTTTGTACCTGTGTTTTTTGGTGCACAAAGTGCGTGAGAGGTGAAACTAAAACAAATTTTTTCAAATTCAAAGAACACTTTGTTGTTTCTAAAATCAAAGGGGCGGTAAAAAAAATAAAAAAAAATAAAAAAATAAAT
This sequence comes from Morus notabilis, assembly GCF_000414095.1. Classification (NCBI taxonomy): domain Eukaryota; kingdom Viridiplantae; phylum Streptophyta; class Magnoliopsida; order Rosales; family Moraceae; genus Morus; species Morus notabilis. Next base: position 709,282 of record NW_010359282.1, on the reverse strand, counting down.
AACTGATCAAAAAGAGAAAGACCTGTAGGATAGCTTTGATGTGGATATTAGTGAGCTCAAAGTCAACCATGGTATGATCCTTTTGAAGTTGGAGGAGAATATGTACAAAGTCTTTTGGGATACTAGTATTAGATCCATGACCATATTGCTCATGATCACTTGAACTTGTGGTAAATCTCGCCACGCGTTCTTCAATTACCTTACTATAAAAAGCATCCAAAGCTGTAGACGTGGATTTCAAGCTTGCAATAAAGCCTCTAAGAACATCTATCCATCTCAAAGAAGGGAAGAAATCAGCCACACTAAAGGCTAGAAACTGCACCATCAACCTTCTTCCCAGCTCCCCTAGCCTACTCCCGCCGCCTTCTTCGGTATCATAACTTTCTCCGAGAATACATCTGGATACTATGTTGTTCGCTGTCGAGATCAAAATCTCACTTAGGTTCACGGAAGTATTCCCTTTAAGGGAAGCTTTCCTTAACATTTCCACCATTTTTGCCACCTCTTCTTCTCTTATTCACCGAAAGGATTGCACTCTCTTGAGGCTCAGGAGATGAAGTGCACAAATCCTCCGAGTTTGTCTCCAGTACTCGCCATAAGGCGAAAAGGCCATGTCTTTCCCTCCGTAGAGTAAGATGTCGGACGCCGTTGTTTGGGGTCGGTTCGAGAAAATTATGTCGTGGTTCTTGACTATTTCTTTCACCGCATCCGGCGAAGAAACGAGAAGAGTTGGAACTTGGCCCAAGCGAAGGAGCAGCAGTGGGCCATACTTTTCGGAGAGTGCTCGGAGACCACGGTGAGGGAATCTTCCAAGCTGGTGAAGGTTTCCGATAAACGGTAACCGGGGCGGGGATGGTGGCGAGTTTTGCGCCTTTTCACCTGATGATGAGTTTGATCTTTTATTGTTTATGTTATTACGAGTTAAGAGAATTAGGGCAAGGGAAATGAATAAGAGAGAAAGATAGAGAAGAAAGGGATAATGCATTATTAGCTCGGCAAGGCATAGCTGATCATGCCCTAAATGTTTGGAAATTAGTGAGAAAGTAGCCATCAATACTTCTTTTTAAATTTTTTTTTTTTTTTTTTTTTTTTTTTTTTTTTTTTTCTCGTGCAAGGGCTAGCTGTGAGAAATATTGCAGTCTGCAGAGTGCATTCTTATATAGTATACATAGCTGAATGTGGGAAAGATTATAATAAGTTTCAAAGCTTATAATTATAGAAAAAAGCTAGATAAAATATTTGAAATATCATTATTCATTATAGACGTATAAAATATAATAGCATGTCAAATATATGACACTTCCACACGTTTTTGTTATAAAATATTATTGGTATTAACAGTTGTATAGAAAATTTTTTCAAAAAAAAAAAAAAAAACTTTTGTATTGAAAATGAATTTATGTTGAAAAATGAATTCTCTACTTAAATGTTAAAATTTGACATTAATGTAATTATTTATGGTTGTATTGGAGATGCTGAATGGTTTGTAGTAGCTTAACTCGGGAAAACCGTCTAATTAATTATAATGTCTGAATTTGGCAAAACCTTTGACTGTGAAAATAATCATCTTATTTGACAGCTAAATATATCCATACCACGCATCATGCACTATTTTTTGTTATATCTTAATTTCCTTTTTTTTAAGAGTTCACCTTTATTTTGGATTTCGCTCGTATTTTTGTTTACATTTTTCTTTTTAATTATATATTTCATTTTATTCTTTTTAATAAATTGAAATGGGGAAGTGATGGTTGTGTAACGATCTTTCTAGAGACACAACATATTTGAAACGTTCTAGAGAAATCTTTGACTATATCCCCCTACAAAATAAGAAAACCAAAGAGATACCATTAAAACAAAAGATCTTAGCACATTAAAACTCTTTGAAACACATCTTAGCACATCAAAACACTTTGAAACACCGTCGCTTTAACTTATTAATAAAAATAAGAAGGTAATCAAATATGAGTTAACTACAATCCAAAATAATGAAAAGTTTTAGCAATATTAAGTTATGAACTTTTGAAGAGCAATCATAAAATGAAGTTACAAATGACTGAATTTTTCTTTCTGTTTTTTCTTCAGGAAAATGATATTGAAGTTTTTAAGTCTAAAGGTGAGATGCAGTAGTATATGATCCAAAAATGCTATTAATGAATATAATAAAATATTGATACCAAATAGTTTTAAAAAAAAAATGAACAAAACAAATAAACAGAGGAAAAGAAAGCAGATAATGTAGTGGAAAAAAAATATATATTTCCATAAAAAATGTCAACTCAAAGTATGTTGAATTTACTCTATAATGTTTTGAAAATTTAATTCCCTCAAATGAATTGATTTTTCTTTTGAGATCTTTGCAGCGTAATGCAAGTGAAGGTAGGGAAAAAGAGGTCCCACTACAAATTTTCTTCGATAGCCACTCAGAAGTGTATGGTGCATTGCAAGAAACGTGCAAAATTGAAGGGTCCTTAATGTTATTTGTCTCATCTTTTCCATTAATTAACTAAAAAACATGTAATACGGAATCTATGCAATATACATGTACTCTAATACAAATAGATGTGAGAAACGTGCAAAATTGAAATGCCTTAATGTTATTTGTCTCTTCTTCTCCATTAATTAACTAAAACAACATGTAATACGCAATCTATGCAATATATATGTATCTAATAAATAGATGTGCTATGAATAAACAACTCAAGCATACGGTCCATGAATGTTTGTCACAAAGCACGTGGTCTTTTTGCTGTATATATTTACGTATGTGATGCTCTTGATTTATGTGGTTCATTTGGTTGATAAGTTTAAACAGAAATTTAAATTTTGTAAGAGAGTTCCGATCTATAAAATAAACGGACGAGTATTTTTTCTAGTAAAAAAGCTTATTCTTCAATATAAAAGTGCTTGAAAATACCACCAATTTTAAACACTACTATTAGAAATGACAATATTTCCCACAGAACGGGGCCCCGCCCCGAACAAGATAGGGATGGAGGACCATTACTTGGGATGGGGATGGGGATGGGGGCCAAATTTAGTCCCCAATTGATCATGGCAGGATAGGGACGAGAAAAGTATTTCTCACCCCGCCTTCGCCCTATATTAATGTGCATGCAATAAAAATTGGAGCTATTAGGAATAAATAATGAAGGATAATTTACATTATATTTTGATGTTTTTAAACTTTTTTCACTTATATATTAGTTATTATTTTTGGACTCAGTTTGCATTGTGTTAAAAATTTAGTTTTTATCATGGAACCTTTAATAATGGTCTAAATTTATAATGAATTTCTTATCTACTTTTATTTTAAGTTGCTATAATTTTGAAATGCATAATCTTATATGATAGGGAATAAAGCGGGCCGTATGGGGAAGGCTCCTACAATAGAGAATCTCCGACTCTAACCCCACCCCCTCTTTAAGTGAGGATGGGGACGAGAATGGGGATAGGGTAGCGGGGATGGGGATGAAAAATCATTCTCCGCCCCCACCCTATTCTATTGCCATCCCTAACTACTACTTCTAGAACATGAGTTATAGGAGCCACCTTTTATTAGAGGGTGATGACACCACCGCTGTTCAATGATCACATGGGCACAAATACAAAAGGGAAAAGATGCTTAACAAAAAACATGATCCAATTAGCAAATCTAGTTCAACAGTTCCAAATTATGACGCTAAGAACGTACTATTGCATCTAGATAGATAGAAGGAAACGTAAAAGATTATCTAATTAATTTTGTTAATTATAAATGTTTAGAAGCATACCGAATTAGGTGATATTATAATCTAATGGGTATCTATCTTTTTTATCTAGAAATCTATCTAATCGGTATCTCAACAATTGTGAAAGAATCATTAATTCTGTTCCCCGGTATAGCAATATGACCAAAAAAACTGATCACATAGGCAAAAATATATAAAAGGAAATAGATGCTTAAAAAAAAAAAAAAAAAACAAAAAACAAACAAACAAACCTGATCACATTAGCAAATCTAGTTCAAAAGATCCAAATTATGACGGTGAGAAAGTATAGGATCCAATCTAGATAGAAGGCAGGAAACGCAAACGATTATCTGACTAATTTTCTATAAATGTTTAGTAACATACCAAATTAGGTGATATTATAGTCTAATGGGTATCTTCCCTTTCTTCTTATAGAAATCTAATCGGTATCTGCACATGCACAACGTGTACGCAACGATGACATAACACTCAAAACGTGGAAAGCGATGATTAGTCAAAAAAGCCTCGAAATTGCACTCTCAAAATTATACACATAATTTACTTCTACGAACTTAAGTGTCCATTTGATATAATCACTACATATAGATCAATTCTCCATAAATAATTCATAATTAGAGCTATATAAAATTCGTTAATCTCTCTAATTATATCTTTATCCTTGAGTACCATTGATTCTATAATGAATAGTATATTCATAAAATACATTCATAAATATGAGCTCATTACTTATTCAAATACCGAATCACTCCTCAAGATAACTATTTCTTTACTTTTTCAAGGAAAAATGAATTGATTCCATCTCGTATATTAGCATTCATGGCTATTCATTTCATCATGTTTCCAACATACAAGGAATAAGATTTAGAATCTCAAAATCCGTACCGACTAAGTAAAAAAAACATGAATCTACAAATAGGAGTCTACTAATAATTCAAGATTAAGATCATTCTATATATGAACATCGGTAGATACAAATTTGATTTCGTATACTTAACAGAAATTATCAAAAATCAAATTGTGTATGTGTCCTAATTCCACAAAATCTTATTATGCACAATACACTCATTCAATATCCCTCTATATTAATGATGCGGATAACACCACTCCATTCTTAATGGGAATGACGTGTATTAGTAATATTTTAATTAAAGATTCTGTAACTTTAATTAAATTCATTACGAACATTATTTTGATTATTATCCTTAAATATTATTCTCTTGTATATAACACTCATATACAATATTTAAGGTTACATAAATAATCGCAAAATTTTCAATGATATTCATAAAGTATTCAATAATACATCCACATAAATAATGAAAAAACTATTTTATTAATTAAATAATAAATACCTTTTTACATCTCATGGATACTATACGTACCTAACATCTTCATCTTCCATGTCGTTAGTTTATTTCTCTTTGGTTAATTTTATAATTATGTTAGGCTAAATTTAGGATTGTCAAGGGTGACTTCAAAAACCTACACATTATTTATGATTAAATATTGTGATATTATCTTTTAACTTCTTGAATGAAATTATTTATGTTCTTCCATAATTATTGTCTATAATTTTTATCCACTTTTATTTAGGTGGCCAACTAATTAATAGGACTGATAAATGCCTATTGCTAAATTATGAATCTTAATCCGTAATTCTCTTGAATTTCTAATCGTCATTAGCATATTGTAATAATTGATTATGGTCAAATTTTCGTATGATTGCATGTGAAACATAACCTAAGTTAAATGATCTTACCTTGTGTGATTGTTATTTAGATCAACCTATTTTTTATTCTTAATGCTTCCATTAAATTAAATTTGGAAAACTTGTTCTAGGCTATTTGATGGGAAGGGATTAAATGAAGAACATATTTTAGTTAATGACAAATTAAGGAAAAATGGGATACCAGAGATTATTGTTATATATAATCTACAGTTGATAATTTCAATAGAAAGTTGGAGATAATATTGCTTGTTGATCGTAATTTCATGTTTTGTGGTGAAGAATCTTCCTTTAACCAGAATTTCATCATTGTTGATCTTCTTTATTTGTTTTCAAGATTTACCTTCTTAATATTCTTTTTAATTTTCTTCAATTTAGTTTAGAAATCAAAACCCCCTATTTATATTTTGTTTTGTAAAATTAATAATTTATTAATTAGGACTAGTTCGTGCGGGTATGACACTTGCTTGCTACTATACTCAATAATGACCAATTTTATTGCAAGAATTAATTTGAAATTATTTTTGGAACCTATCAGCAACGTACATGATATTTTCCATCCAAATTTTAATAAAGCATAAAACGGAAAGAATTAGTGTTACAAATAAAAATTAATCCGGGAAAATTTTGGTTTAATTTGGAATCAAATTATCAGAAACTTATAAGTTTAAGGATCTACAGTGCGTTAATCTTTTAATTGATCTAGAGCATTATTTGACTTGCTCTTAATAACCCACAATTGGGTTCAAACATGGCGGTCAATAGATATGCACTGCCACAATTGTGGACGGCCTGATTACACAAAAACCGCATGGGACACTATATATATGAAGAAAAAATAATTAATTTTGGATATAATATATATGTCTTCATTAATCCTAGTTTGGCATTGCTGTGTTGCTGACAATTTTTGTTTTTATTGTGCTATTATACAAAAGTTATTGTGACCAGAAACATGTAAGTATTTGGTAATTTTTTTTTTTTCAAAGTTACTGTGAATATCGTAAGCAGAAATTTAAGTGATTGATAAACTATGTATAAAGTTAATGTGAAGATGTATAATGACTAAAATAAACATACTTTATCAAACATATTTTTAGTTAATATATTTATGTTTTTAAGGTCAATATTCATTATATTTTCACACAAAAATACTATAAAAATATATAATTTTAATTTATTATTTAAAATATTTATTAAAAATAAATTACAAAATTCATCAATTATTGTTGTTATTTTTAAACATTTTCATAATTATAAAAATATATAAGTAAAATTCAGCATAGTATAATTATTAAAGATTTTCAATTTTTAATAAATATTAAAAATATTTGTTTTTTAAATTTAATATGGATAAAAATAAAATACGTAGATAAAAAATTAAGTTGAATTATTATAGTTATTTTAATAAATTTACACATTGTCAGCAGAAATAATTGTGTAAAAACAACCCCTGAACTGCTTCTCAAATTCTACCGTTTGACTGTTGAATAAAAACAAAATTAACCAAACATTCAATCTACTATAGTTTCTAAAAAAAATGAAAACATGCTCTAAAAGCAATACCAAACGAACCTATAGTACTGTGTGCAATAGCCAAGTAGTTACTTCCAGGCTCCATCAATTTAGGTCCAGCGATATTAAAGAAAAAAAAAAAAAAAAAAAAAAAAAAAAAAAAAGAAAAGAAAGAAAATGCTGCCGTTAAAGACGTAGGATATTGTTAGGATAAGTCTTCTACTTCTTCTTTTTCTTCTTTTTTTTTTTCTCTCTCTCTCTCTTTTGCTAGTAAGACAAGTGTTCTAATTGAACTACTGTGCGTTTTAGCGAAAACATGTTTTATGAACAATGAAATATCGGTGTTTATAGATATAGTTGCACGGTAAATTCACACTTAATATTTGTACCTTAAAGTGTAGAGTTAAAATTGTCTAACTTTACAATTTTTATTTTTATTTTTATTTTTAAGAAAAGCTATAAATTGATATTCAGGTTCATAAAAGCTTTTCAAAGCACGCGCTTGATGAAAGCTTTCCAAATTAAGCACGTGTTTTTGCCATGTGCATTTGCAGTTCTTTTCACTATATATGTACGTGCTTAATTTATTCCTACGTACAAATGGCACGTTGGGTAAAATTTTATTATTTTGCGAGTGCACGTGTTTAATTTTATAATCTAGGTCGGGCGTGTATAAATAGTCAAGCCAAGCTCTACATGATATTCCACCATTCAAAACTTAAAATTAGTTCTCACGTCAATAATTTCTACCTCAAAACCCCTTAATGCGAACTCTCTCTCTCTCTCTCTTTATATATATATATATATATATATATATATACCCACTCTAGCAATATAGCTGGTCAATCTGACGTCGTTCGGCCACTAGCAAATTTGCACCCAAAGATATGGGGATAACGATTCCTTAACAACAAGATTAAGGATATGGTAACTTATTATTACTTTATTGGTTTTTCCTTTTTCTTTTTTTAGGAGCAGTCAAATTTAGCTCAATTGGAGTAAATAAGTGAAACTTTACATTTCTTATGATATTTTGTTATTGATTAGACGACACTTAAACTTATACCTATATTACATTTCTTTCTTTCTTTCTTTTTCCTTTTCTATTTTATTTTTATTTTTATCTTTTTTGGTTTCCGTAACAATGAAAATTCATGTGATAAGAGAGAGATATCCCTTAAATTTTAAATTTTAATAAAATTTTCCCCAATTTAACCAAGTGTTGCAAACTAGCTTCAAATCCAAGATGATTGTAAAAAATTTGAATGGAAAAACACTAATACATGATACACGACCTCGTTAACTTTGAATGACGATTCTAGCTAGCAAGTCATGGATTAGAACCATGTGATTATAACTATTTTCGATTTATGTGTATTTTTTGTGAGAAAAAATACTGTAGCGAATCACGAACCATGATTCGAATCTAGGTACCAAACATATCATTATGATTTGGTTTTTTCTTTAGGTCTTACTTGAAAGGTCTTAATGATGCTCATTCTCTAGGTTTTGGCGTAGGTTTTCAACCTTACTAGCTCTTTTGTGCTACAGCGGGTTTATGCATTTTTAGTTTTTTTTGCTTTATTGGTAGAGGACAAGTCTTCTAGTTGGGTACGACCTAGTTGATATGCTCTAGGCGATTCCGATATTAGCTATCTTCTCTAATCAATTATTGCAAAATGAAAAAAAAAAAAAATTTGTGCTACAGCGGGTTTATGCATTTTTAGTTTTTTTTGCTTTATTGGTAGAGGACAAGTCTTCTAGTTGGGTACGACCTAGTTGATATGCTCTAGGCGATTCCGATATTAGCTATCTTCTCTAATCAATTATTGCAAAATGAAAAAAAAAAAAAAATATATATATATATATATATATGTATATGAATATTTGGGATACAACGTACGACCTTTTAATTAAAGGTTAAATTCAAAGACAACTTGCCAATATTTTAGTTGCGGGGCCAATAATAGAAAAAGTTCTTTCCCT
>NW_010359282.1:669052-699847 GCF_000414095.1 Morus notabilis | reverse complement strand
TATATATATATATATACCCACTCTAGCAATATAGCTGGTCAATCTGACGTCGTTCGGCCACTAGCAAATTTGCACCCAAAGATATGGGGATAACGATTCCTTAACAACAAGATTAAGGATATGGTAACTTATTATTACTTTATTGGTTTTTCCTTTTTCTTTTTTTAGGAGCAGTCAAATTTAGCTCAATTGGAGTAAATAAGTGAAACTTTACATTTCTTATGATATTTTGTTATTGATTAGACGACACTTAAACTTATACCTATATTACATTTCTTTCTTTCTTTCTTTTTCCTTTTCTATTTTATTTTTATTTTTATCTTTTTTGGTTTCCGTAACAATGAAAATTCATGTGATAAGAGAGAGATATCCCTTAAATTTTAAATTTTAATAAAATTTTCCCCAATTTAACCAAGTGTTGCAAACTAGCTTCAAATCCAAGATGATTGTAAAAAATTTGAATGGAAAAACACTAATACATGATACACGACCTCGTTAACTTTGAATGACGATTCTAGCTAGCAAGTCATGGATTAGAACCATGTGATTATAACTATTTTCGATTTATGTGTATTTTTTGTGAGAAAAAATACTGTAGCGAATCACGAACCATGATTCGAATCTAGGTACCAAACATATCATTATGATTTGGTTTTTTCTTTAGGTCTTACTTGAAAGGTCTTAATGATGCTCATTCTCTAGGTTTTGGCGTAGGTTTTCAACCTTACTAGCTCTTTTGTGCTACAGCGGGTTTATGCATTTTTAGTTTTTTTTGCTTTATTGGTAGAGGACAAGTCTTCTAGTTGGGTACGACCTAGTTGATATGCTCTAGGCGATTCCGATATTAGCTATCTTCTCTAATCAATTATTGCAAAATGAAAAAAAAAAAAAAATATATATATATATATATATATGTATATGAATATTTGGGATACAACGTACGACCTTTTAATTAAAGGTTAAATTCAAAGACAACTTGCCAATATTTTAGTTGCGGGGCCAATAATAGAAAAAGTTCTTTCCCTAGACATATACATTTTCTTTTAAGTAATATTTTCCTGAAAGTACGCAATAATATATACGTATAATATCTTTAATTTGTTGATGTAGGAAACTCTTGAACGCATGCAACAGCAAATTGAAGAGTTAACAGAACTAGCAAGAAGGGAGGTGTTCGCCACTCCACATGATGCAGTTGAAAGGGGCTTGGATTGTGATCATATTACTTCGAAAATGAATTTCAAGAAACGCTACAACACATGTTTGATACGTATGATGATCAGAGTGGTCATGAATTAGATGAAGATCTATACCATGTTGCTCTTCGTTTTCGACTTCTAAGAAGAAAAACGGATATCGTGTCTCTTGTGGTGAGTGTTATGATCAGAATGAAAATACAGTCTAATTATCAAATTCTGCATTAATTTCTTTTTCATGCACGTTGTTGCAAGCAGATAAGTTTAACAAATTCAAAGATGAAAGCGGCAAATTTTCCGAACGTTTGGTCGCTGAAGATCATGGCTGAGTCATTAACACTCAGCAATAATCCATAATAAAGTGCTAGTAGAACTTACAAAGTTGGATTTTAATCTTGTGCAGTCAATGCATAGGGTGGAGCTCAGTGAAATTTCCAGGTACAAATTACTTTTTATTTTTTAGCCATTTATTTTGCTTTATATGTACGTATTACTTACTTGAGAACTTAATTATCAATATTGATATATATATATATATATAGGGAAAATGCACTCAATAGCATTTTTCAAACGTATTTTTGAAGAAAATAGCTTATTTTTTAAGACATTGTAAACGTTAGCATATCTTCAATCTCCATTTTAAAATAAATTGTTTTTTTCTAAGTTTATCCTTTTCTTTAGGGTTTTTTTTCTTTTCTTCCTCACACACATTTACAGCCGTTCTCTGTTTCTCTCACATCCCTCTCTCTCTCTCCTTTCGTTTCTCTGTCCTCTCTCCCTCTCTCTCGTCGTCACCGCCGCCACCGACGTACCTCCACGCCGGAGACTTGTCTGTCTCTTTCTCTCTCTCCACTGTTGATCTCTCTTTCTCTCTCTCTCCCCCATCTTCGGCATTCGCGATGGCAAGGGTTGAGAAGTGTCGCAAACTAGAGATCTTAGCCGAACCGGAGAAGAAGTCGCATCCGCCGTCGAGCATAGTTGTCCTCGGGGATCGTCGTCGTCGTTCACCAATCTTCTCTCTTCGATCGCCGCCGCACCGTCGCGACAGAGAAACTCTGCGACGGTGACGATCCTCGAAGAAGTCACCGGCACCTCGAGTGTCAAGTAGACAAAACAAAGTAGAATCTTGTAATTGGTAGCATGAACAGGTGATTAGGATTCTAGTCGTCATTACAGTCCAGGTGAGCTTGCATTTTTAATTTGGGAGATAGAAATGGTTCTGCTATCAAAGAATCTGTATGATTTGTGTTTGGTGCTGTCTGCAATAATAGTTTAGACTCATGTATAAAAAAGAGCATGATTTTCCCTGTGATTAAGTTTTTCTCTCAACCTAGATGTATAAAAGTTCATTTTTAGTTCGTGAGTTTGCGATTTTTTGTAATTTTCGGTAGAGTTTGAGTGTATGATTTTATTTTTTAATTTTAAATTTTGAACGTGGTAAATACTATATTTACTAGTAAATATTTCACTAAATTCAAGTTTAAATCTCGTAAATATTGTATTTACCAGTAAATACTTAACTGAATTCAATTCTCAATCTGGTAAATATTGTATTTACTAATAAATATTTCACTGAATCTAATTCTCAATCTGGTAAATATTGTATCTACCAGTAAATATTTCACTAAATAAGTTTAAATCTGGTAAATACGGTATTTACCAGTCGCCGAAGTCGGTCTCGATTTTGGGATAAATATAGTAAATATGGTATTTAATGGTAAATATAGTATTTGCTAGTTGCCAAGCCAGTCGCCAGATTTTTGAATTAATATGGTAATTATAGTATTTACCAGTTAATACAGTATTTATTAGTCGCCGGAGACGGCTGTCGAAAAATGGTCACCGGCGACGATCGCTTGAGTCGTCCGCCAATCTCTGAAAAACAGCCGCCGGTCACCGGAGCCGGCCACCAGTCACCGGAGTCGGCCATGGTGGAGTTGACTATAGGGAGAAGAAGAATGGGGTGGAAAGGAAGCTTAGGGGTATTTTTGGCTTAAAATATCAAATTATGCTATAATCTACTATCTTAAAAAAAATTGCTTTAATTTACTAAACATCCTACCAAATATGCTATTTCCCTCCTACTCCCATATATATATATATATATATATATATATATATATATGTGTGTGTGTGTGTGTGTGTGTGTGTGTGTGTTGGGCTTTCTATAGACTTTGACTTTCATTTTAAAATATCATAAAATGAGACAAATACCTTTTAGAGTGCATGAGTTCACATTTTTATCTCTTATTCTTTATTAATATCTTTTTTTTCAAGTAATTATATTATTCAAAAAAGTATTAATCAAGAATAAATGGTAAAAATTAAGATTCATACACTCTAAGGATATCGGTAATTCTCTCCAAATATATATATATATATATATTAATCTGTTAAATATGGTAGTCTAATATTCTTAGTAATTATTTTTATATTTAAAAAGTATAAGACTTAATGGATTTATAATTTTTTTCTTTCCCAAGACTAAGCAAAGTCATCAAAAGATATGCTAACAATTAATATATAGTCACTGGAACAGGTGGTGGAAGGGAAATAGACGTTCCAAGGAGGCTAACCTTTGCAAGAGATAGGATTGTGGAGTTGTACTTTTTGATATATGTATCCTCTTATCATTGATTGATGTGATAATTTTTTAAACACTCACCAATAAAATTATGACACCTCATAAGTTGGTCCACAAGTTAAGACTAGAATTGTTGTCCTAGTAATATTCATACTCAAATCCAATCCCCTAAGACTATTTTATCTAATTTTCTCCTATCCTGCAAACCAAACTAGCCGTACACCTCATTGATATAGATCCATCTTTTAATGATCAAAGATGCATATTTATAGTCTACTTAAATTAACTGCAACTTTGCAGTTTGAGCAAGAGAGAAAGCATATTGCAACGGGCATCGAGTGCTACATGAGGCAACATGGAGTATCAGAGCGAGAAGTCTGCGATGAATTCGATAAGGTAGTGGCGAATGCGTAGAAGGATATAAATGAAGGCTTCCTCATACCAACCTTCATGACAATGCCTATCCTTCAGCGTATATAGCTAACCTTGCAAGAGTTATTGACACCCAGCTCTATCAAGAGGATGACGGCTATACGAGAGTTGGGAAAGTGACCAAAAAGATGCCATAACTGCAGCCCTTATTGATCCAATCCAGTTATGAGTTTCCCTTTTATGCAGTATCATCATTTAGTACTCCACAAATAAGAGATTGTCGCCGACCTAGTTGGGATGAAATCAATTAGTTCTTGATCGTAGTTACCACACGATTCATTCAAAAAAAAAAAATATAGACAAAAAAGAGATTGCCACATTCTCTTTGAATAAGATGGCAATCTCAACTTATTGTTATTTACATGCTTTGCCGACGTTAATAGTGATATTGTAGCTTCAAAAGTTAGATGTACTGGTTCAGCTGGTTTAATTTTGGTATACTGGAAAATTTCGAGTATTTTGTACCTATTGTTTGTTACATAATAATAAAAGACAGTGGAACATTTTTACGTTTTATCTAATTACTACACACATGTAAATACTGTTTAATTACCACAATGTTTTTTTGGGGATAGAATTACACACATGTAAACGTTGACAGCAGAAGATGCATCTCTACCAATCCGCAACAAGAATTCAAGACCAGAGAATAGATTCTAGTCAAACATAGAGTCGAGATATGTTTACCCTTCTCTTATCCTGCATATTTGGCAAGGACTTTTCCGCTTCACCGGCGAAGAACTCGAATCTTCTCAATCAATCTAGCCGTCCATGCAAGATATCTCAATCCAAAATGGAGGCAGGGAGACTCTTCAACTTAATGGATAATAAGACTAACTTTGTTGAGACATCTCAGCCCTTCAAAAGTTGTGTGCTCTTCTTCAACTTCTCTTGTTTTACGCCATTTTTACTCGCCGAGGGTCCTATCTAGATCCCTTAAACATGCAAGTCCATTTCCACATGATTGCAGCTTGTGATAATGCGATCATAAACTCCATCATGCATCTTCATAACAAGTCCTTGAGAGTTTTAATCACTGCAACTTCATTAATGTTGACTTACTCGTCCAAGTTCTTTTGTTCGTCTATCAAACTTTCTGCGAGCCAACACTGCGCAATTGGCTTATTATGATTGAGAAGTTCTCAGCAGACAAAGCACAATATGAGAAACAAGCTTTGATGCTTTTACCTTCCAATGAGAAATAACTCCGCTTTGAGGGCGTGTATTTACTAAAGCGTAAAGGAATGTAATGAGAAAGGTGATGAGATTGGAAAGTAATTAAAGTACTAAGATTGAGGGTTATTGATTCTCTTTTTAAGTGTTTGTTTGATTATTAAATGGTGTAATGAAAAACGAGCTCATTCCCTTTCTAGTATTTACTAAAATTATGAATAGAATATTATTAATGTAATCACTATTAAGTCCTTTACGCAATCAAATAAGCATTGATTATATAATAATTTATTAAAGGTAGATATGTTAGATCTTTAATTTAATGTTGGGCTTATATATGAATAATTATGTGTTGCGGGTTGTCATATAAGATTAAACCCAATTAAAAGTGATCTACTAAGGTTTGGGTATATTGGGTTTTAATGTATCTAATAAGGTGTGAGCCTTTAATGTGTAGAGACTTTAGAGTAATTTCTATTTTTATGATGGGCTAAAATAGAAATACTAAAAGATAACAGGGAAGTTATCAATAAATCGCAATTATGGTCCTCAGATCACACATAACATTTGATTCATTCTGACATCCCATCATCAGAGAGAATACAAAGAGAAAGTTAAAAGGTTCTCTATGAAAACGTATTGATCTGGAAGACAAACTGCACGACTCTAGAGAGAAATCAGTCAATATGGATTCAGGTACGCTTCCATTTACAGATTTATTAATTCTTAATGATCTAATATGAATGTTTCTTGGCTTTTGGGTGATGATTTTCACTAAATCATTGATTTCTAACAAGATAAACTAAATAGACATTCCTTCTCTTTGACAAGAAATCAATACCAAGGGAATGTAAGGATTGACATTCTCTTTTTTTCTTCCTTATATTGTGTGGAGCCCACTAAGTCTCCATTATAAATTCTGTAAATAAACACATTATTAGATGAGAAAGAGAATTCTCTCTTTTCATTTCTCTTTGATGCAAAGTAAACGCACTCTAAAAGTGTATAGGCATTATCTTTACGCCCATTAGCACAGCACACCAAATCCTTGCAACTCTTTCAATCATATTGGAGAATTCCTTGCCGAGTCGAATTCGCCAAATGTAGAGGCAGAGACAACCGCAAAACCTCTTATCATCAGCTACCAATAATTGCTTGTGCTGAGTTGAACTTGTTCACAAACTCCTCCACCTCTCACATTTTCACTTCAATTCTAGGCGATCTTCCATTTTTTCTCAGATGACTCCACTAGAACACAAATGGTGAAAGCCTTTGAAGAAAAGAGTGATCCAAAGAAAAAAAAAAATAAGGCAGAATTAAACAAGATGGCTTGTAGAAGTTATTCTGAAAACTCGTTTTTTTTTCATGTGATGACAGAAGTCAAGAAACAATCCATGTAAGCACATATCCCCATGCAAATAAAGAAACTAATAAACGTTTGAAGAAGGTTAATTTAAGCGAAATTTCCTTGCTCATTTTATTTTAAACATGCACTCTTTTGTAGCATATCTGTCACAAGAAATGTTTTAAGGGGAAAAAATATGATGCTGAATCACAAGGGGTCTACTCAAAGGCGAATATTTTAACTTTCATTTCTTCTTTTTCACTGACAAGTATTTGCGGTGGAGCAGGCTATTTTCTTCCACCGATAGAATAAGTGTTTTTATGGTTAGATTAATTTTTTAACAGTTAAATCTGCAGCAAAATCAGTTCTGTATAACGCACTATAAATTTTTAAATAATTACTAAATACAGACTCTATTTCAAATGGTAGTCACTTTATTTGTCACTTGTCAACTTATTTTTATTAGACAAAACCATACAATAATAAGTCATCCTTTTTATATCTTATTTACAAAATTGCCACTAGCCCACTATCAATTAAGTGTTATTGTTCTCTTTGGTTTTTTTTTTTTTTTTTTTTTTTTTTTTTTTTTTTTTTGCACAAACCTAGAAGTCGAAAAAAGAAAACAAAAAAACAAAAAAAAAATAAGAGGGAGACCAAAACTGTATATAATCTGTCTACAACTCTTCAAATAGAGAAAACAGTTAAAAAGCTCGTTACAAAAGCAAATATATCGGGATAAAAAGCTTATTCATATGTTATTGTTATCTTTGGTTGTTATTTTTTTCATTTTCTTTTGTAACTTTTTTTATTTATAATTTCGTAATAAAATATTTTAGTGTATATAGTACTGGGTAATATGAAAATATTTTATTTCCATTAATTAAAATTAAGCCTTGGTTCCTCACGCCAATTAGTTTGCATGAATTTCTTCGAAGTTCAAAAAAACTGATTTTGTAATTGCTTTATTATGCTGGAAGAAAAAAACTATCTGTAATTTATTTTTTCTGATTCTGCCAGAGAAACTCTTGAAAAACAAAATAAAAGAGAAAAATCAGTAAAATGTTTTTATAAAAAAAAAAACAAGAAAAGTGAAATGTCATCCTATGTGTCAAAAAGAAGGAGAAGCCTCCTTATTATGCCACTTGTCAAAAGGAATGAGAAAGTTTTAACCCTTATATGTATGTTAAAAATTTTACAGAAAATTCAAACAGTAAGAAAATCTTGTATTTATTAACTAGCTTATTTATCAATTTATTTACCTATAGATAAATTCATGTCTAATATTTATAATTTTTTTCTTAGCCTAATATTTATTAATTTACTTACTTAGTAAATCTATTATTTACCAATACTTTACCTAGTAAATTCATTATTTTTCTAAAGTTTATCCATTTATTTAATAAATCTACATATTCCACTAGTAAGAAAATTCCCACATTTACTTTGTAAATCTGTTGTTTACTTAGTAAATCCATATTTGCCAATAGTGAGTGAATCTGTTAGCTACATAGTAAATACATGTTATTAGTAAATAATAGTAAATCAATTATTTAACAATTTATTTACTTACTAAATCCATTATTTACACACAGTAAATACGTTCTTCATTTAGTAATCTTGTATTTACCAATTTATTTTTAATTTATTGACTTAGCAAATCCATTATTTACCTTCCTAAAAAAATCCATTAACCAATTTATTTACAAATTTACGTTAAAAGAATGTATTTAATAAGAAAATTAGTATATTTATTATGTCAAAACATAACAAATTGAGTCCTACATTGTATAGAGAAAACATGACTGATAACTGATTTTTCTATTTAAAAGGCTTATCAAAGAGATGTAAGTATGATTATTTGCAATGCCTATTTAAAACTTCATTTAAGTCCACTAATCACACTGAACAGGAAATCGAGAAAAAGAAACTAAACATGTTGCACTTGATCATGTGTCCGTTTATCTGATTTCCCTAAAGCAATCCCCAGTGAGTTCGAGAAAGGTTGATAGTTAAATTGACTCGAAGCTTACTGAGATGTCTGAAATACTTTGTTTGCCTTCTAAAGCAATAAGTGATGAATTGAAGATTTACCACGTTAATCAACTTGTAGTTTTAATTTATTCATTACTATTTCTCTCTTCTTCTTCTTCTTTTTTTTTTTCCATAAACGTATGATATGAAAAGCGATGCAAGTCTTTGGTGGTGTCTTTTGTTAACAAGAAACAGAATTTGGGATTAATCCTCACAAAGCTTCCACATGTTTCATGTCATATGTTAAACTAATAAGTACGTTGTCTCTTAACAAAAGAAGCTTATGATTGACTGGCCATGATCATTATTTCTTGCAATGTCCTATGAATGAGTTGATGAACTACAAGTGACTCAAGTCATCATAACTTACACCTAATGCAAAACTCTCACTTGCATATAATCTTTTTCCAAAGTCTAGAATCAAATGATATTTTTGGCATCACTATTGCTTTTGATATTTATGAGAAAAGCAAATTAAAAATTACAAATAGCAAAAATACCCCCCCACAAATCAATTACTACTAGGCAAGACTATTATTAAGACACCTCATATTGATTTTGGTAACAAATCAATATAATATTTTTCCAAAGTCTAGAATCAAATGCTATTTTTGGCATTTCTATTGCTTTTCCCAAACAAAATCAATTACTACTAGGAGACTATTAAGACACCTCATTGATTTTGGTAAAGAAATCATTATAATCTTTTTCCAAAGTCTAGAATCAAATGCTATTTTTGGCATCACCATTGCTTTTGATATTTATGGGCAAAGCAAATTAAAAATTACAAATAGCAAAAATGCCCCCCCACAAATCAGTTACTAGGCAAGACTATTAAGACACCTCATATTGATTTTGGTAAAGAAACAGAAACGGAATCAGATGTTCCTGTACTTTTACTCCAACAACAAAAGTCCTAACAACACACCGTAGAGAGGCAGTGTCGTTTTCCATTTAGAAACTATGTTCCGTCAAAGTCCAAAGTCTTATTTGTGTTCGACAAAATTATAAACTTCATGTGGAGGCAAAGCCAAGCAAACAAGCACCAAACAAACTCCCTTTATTAATATTTTTCCTTTTCTTATTTCTTTCTCTTTTTTTTCTTTGAGTTATAAATGTTTATTTTTCAATTCTTTCCTAAGTTCCCTCCTTCAAAACCAAGCCAAATTTCAAAACCACAAACAAACACAGCCTTTCCTCTCAGTCTCATGTCTCTTTCTCCTTAACAACTTTCTTCACCTCTAAATTAATAAAACCCCAAAACCCAAAAAACAAAAAATAAAAATAAAACAAACATAAGAAAAACACCCTGATATATCTAGCCCAAATGCTAAGCAAGGTTAGGTAACAGATAGCTACTTTAAACAACATCAAAACCTTCCTTTTACAGCATGTCCCTTCATGGGTTCTTTGCCAGTTCTTCTCAGTCCTTCTTTGGGGGTCATTTCCAATTTCCAAATGAACTAACATTTCTCAAGAAAGAAGAAAATCACCACCAAAAGTGTCACTACTAACCATTTTTGGTGTGATCAGTTTTCGATCTTCGGGGACCATAAGGAAGAAAAAAAAAAAGAAAAATGCAGCTTCACATATCTCCTAGTCTGAGGCATGTCACAGTGTTTCCAGGGAAAGGAGTGAGAGAATTCATCAAAGTGAAAGTCGGGTCGAGGCGGGTTTCGTACCGAATGCTCTTCTACGCCCTCTTGCTCTTCACATTTCTTCTCCGGTTTGTGTTTGTCATGACAGCAGTTGACACCATTGATGGAGAAACCAAGTGCTCTTCAATAGGTTATACTTTCTTAGGCCATTTTGTTCCATTGTTGTTTGCATTGTCATTTTCTCTTCTGATTAGAATTTGATTGTATTTTAGTGATGCATAAGCCAATGCTTAATCTAATTATTAGACTATTAGTGGGGTAAGAATGTGTCAGCAAGAATAACAAGAATCAAGAAATCTTTGGCATGATAACAAGAAACCCTTCAAATTCCAATGTTAGAGAATTAATAAAGGTTATCTATAAAAGAAACAGATCAAGAGTACTTGTAAATCATAAGGTATAAAGTTAAAAAGTGTCCAAAGTATTATGCATTACATGTTGAGAGTATTTGTTACATGTTAGTTTTTAGATTTTGGTACTTAGCATATGGTTTTATCCATAGAGATAATTGTTTAATACTCATCTTTTTATAGAGAATCTGCATTACTAGGGGAATAAAAAATATATATAATTCTGATTTTGTAATAGAAGAATGATCAAATATTCTGCTTTTTTCTAATCTGATTGAAAGAAAATTGCTGGTAAGTGCAGACGTGCAGCACGTGCAAGGTGCATTTCCTTAAGCACCATTTTTTTTTTTTTTTTAGGGGATCTAAAGAGCAGCTTGTTGGATGTAATCTCATAGCCACGTAATTTAACAATAAAAAAATAATAAAAAGATAATAAAAAATACATAGCACACAAAAAATAATTCCACCTCAAAACTACCAATTTGTTGCAAAACGACAATAGCTGGTCTAAAACTTATTTCTTCTTGTCAGTTACAATCTTCTCTGAGCACATCCCCCAATGTGAAAGAAAAAAAAAATATATATATATATATATATATATATCTAGGAATTTGAATAGATAAATATATTTAGCCCCAAGATGATTATGTATTAAGTTATTAATTTAAAATGCCATGGTCGGTGACTTTGCAACAGAATAAGATTGAGAAAGAAAACTGCAGAAATTAATGTTAGCTATATTGATATAATTTCTTAATATTTTAGTTAAAGGCTGAGTTCAAATATTTTCTCTTTTTCTTTTTTGGTAGGTTGCTTGGGAAAAAAGCTAGGGCCAAAGATTTTGGGAAGAAGGCACGAGTCAAATGTAACCTCTTAATCCTCTATATGTAATTACTTTTTTTAATTAAATTCATCATTGGAAGATTTGTTAGTATTTTTTCTTTCTTTTTTTTTTTTTTTGGTCTATTTACTGGGATTTTTTTTTCTTTTTTTGCTTGAATTCTATTTACTGAAGTTTCTTTTGTTTCCAAGGTCCCAGAAGTGATATTTGAAGTACTAGAAGAACCCATCAGTAAGGATGAATTACAAGGAAGATCTGATATTCCCCAGACTCTTGAAGAGTTCATGGCTGACATCAAGGACAGCAAAATAGATGCAAAGAGCTTTGCTATAAAGCTTAGAGAAATGGTACACTTTTCTCTTTTTTTTATTTAAAAAAAAAAAAAAACCCTGTATTAACATTTCTTCAGAAACAATTAAATGTGAAATAAACCCTCTTTTTGTTTTTGGTGGTTGGTTTTTACCAACAAACTATAAAAAATAAAATAAAATGAAATAAAAAAGCTTATTTTTATGAAGATTGGAAACTTCATTAGAAAATGACTTTTTATATGTGTTTTTCGTTTCTTTACAAATTATTGAGAAACGGTCCAAAAGTAGATTTTGTACTTGTCTTACAATCTCAATACTACTCCAAAACTGACCCTCAAACTTATCTTAATGTTAAGAAACACATTTTTTTCTTTTTGGTTGCACCAGAATGAAAGTTACATCTCAACTAATCAAAAAGTAGCCAAAACACAGAAGAATTTTAATCCCACCAGCCTTACTTACATTTCAGGTCACCCTTCTTGAACAAAGGACTAGAACAGCCAAAATCCAAGAATACTTATACCGCCACGTGGCGTCGAGCAGCATACCAAAGCAGCTTCATTGCTTAGCCTTAAGGCTAGCCAATGAGCACACCACCAATGCAAATGCACGCCTGCAGCTCCCCCCGGCAGAGCTTGTCCCGGCCCTCGTTGACAACTCCTACTTCCACTTTGTCCTCGCCTCTGACAACGTGCTTGCCGCCTCCGTGGTTGCCACGTCACTCGTGCGCAACTCGTTGAGGCCTGGAAAAGTTGTCCTCCACATCATTACTGATAGAAAGACTTATTATCCAATGCAAGCATGGTTTTCCTTGCATCCTTTGTTGCCTGCTATAATTGAGGTGAAGGCATTGCACCATTTCGATTGGTTTACGAAGGGGAAAGTGCCGGTTTTGGAAGCGATGGAGAAGGATCAGAAAGTAAGGTCTCAATTCAGAGGAGGGTCATCAGCCATTGTGGCAAATGAGACAGAGAAGCCTTATGTTATTGCAGCAAAATTGCAGGCACTTAGTCCAAAATATAACTCAGTTATGAACCACATAAGAATACACCTACCAGAGGTAAAATGTAGTTTAACTTACCATTTTGGAAGCATAATTCTACTCCATAAATTTCCTAAAGGAAAGCTTCTCCTTTTGCTTTAATTGATCATTTCCTTAATGCAGTTGTTCCCTAGCCTAAATAAGGTAGTCTTCTTGGACGACGACATAGTGGTTCAAACTGATCTGTCGCCCCTTTGGGAGATCGATTTGAATGGGAAGGTCAATGGAGCTGTGGAAACATGTAGAGGAGAAGACAAGTTTGTGATGTCAAAGAGGCTCAAGAGCTACTTGAACTTCTCCCATCCTTTGATATCGGCGAACTTCAACCCTCACGAATGCGCGTGGGCTTATGGCATGAACATCTTTGATCTCGAGGCTTGGAGGAAAACCAACATAAGCCACACATACCACCATTGGGTTGAACAAGTGAGCTTCCCTATTATGCAGCAAAATTTATTCATTATGATGATGTTTTCTATATAATCTTTTGACCCTTTTACTCTCTCATTTTCTCTTGCAGAACTTGAAATCAGACCTAAGTTTATGGCAGCTTGGAACACTACCCCCTGGCCTAATAGCATTCCACGGCCATGTTCAAGTTATTGATCCCTTTTGGCACATGTTGGGACTTGGTTATCAGGAGAACACAACTTTTGCTGATGCCGAGAGCGCCGGGGTCATCCATTTCAATGGCAGAGCAAAGCCTTGGCTAGACATAGCATTTCCAAACCTCCGGCCATTGTGGGCTAAATACATCGATTTCTCCGATAAATTCATCAAGAGCTGTCATATTAGAGCATCTTAGGCTGAGTTTTTTAGAGGAATACCTTGATCATAATGGTGAGAAATTAACTCCTTTGTTGTATATGAGAAAAGGAAAAGAGGATGAGAAAGAGAGTTCTTCCCCAAGTCAAGGTCTTTGATCCTCAATGCAAGATAAAGAGAGCACCACGGCTCTGGTTCTTTTCTTCTTTGGAGTTCCCTTATTTTAGCCCATTTTAGTTCATTTCTTCTGTTGTTGAATATTCCAAAAACCATTAAGTTTATTTAAGCAATAAAACTCTTGTTAATACTCTGCATTAGTGATGCAAAATCACACTCAAACCTGTTAAGGTGTGTTAAAAATTAGACGCCCTAGCTCTACATTACTGAGAGCAAAAAAAACACAAAAGAAATCAAGCAAAAAACGAACACATAAACTTAATAGAATTTTGCCTCAATGGTAGACTACGTCCATTTTTAGCTGCAGTAATTCACTAAGATGATGAAGTTTACAAAAGAAAGTTGCACACCACAACTTAACAAGATGAAGAAAAAGTTTACAAGGTCGATATGCAAAATTCTCTATATAAAGGTAATAATCATCAGTGTATAACAAGATGAACCAAAGAAAAAACATTGTCTCGTATATGAAAGCAAATCAATATTTTTTTCTCGCACCTTATGTCATACTCATACATAGAAAACCATTAACAAAACTTGAACTTAAAAGCCATACAATAACTAAATAACTAACACTTACTTCTTTCCAGTTACATTGGACACCAAATCTTTAAAGAACTTCACAGACTTGGTAACGGGCGAATTCATGGCCATCAAGTTATACAAAACATTCTCGACTTCCGCGATTGAAGGCCGCGCCTTAAACGTCGAAATCACCTTCAATTCCCCTTCTTCTTCTTCAACAAGGACAGACCACTTCTCACCACTCACAACCCCATCTCTAACACACTTGAAAATCACTCCTTTCCTTTTGCTCAAAACCCCTTTTACCTCCAACCCCGTGAATGAATAGAGAACTTCAAAGGACCCCACAAAGCCACTCATCTCTCCAAATTCACTCTCATCCTCAAAACCCCACCTCGGATTGAACAAAACCACTGGCCTTGGATACAATCTCTCCGAAACACCTTCCATGGCTTCCAATTGAGATGTCTCAAGAGCCAAAAACACTGCCACGTCAGCAGAGCTCAAACTTCTTGTGTCACTATCAGAGAGCGAGGAAATGTCGGCATGATCAACCGGGCAATTAGGCAAAGACTCGAAGACTTTCAAGGCAGATTCTTTGTAGACATCATTAGGCCAAACGATCAAGATGTTCACAGGAGATCCTTTTCTCTTGATGGGGAGTTCTTTGAAGATGTCAAGGGCTAATTGGGAGAGAGATTGCGGGGAATCATCGAAGACCGGGATCTCGAGGCGAAATCTAGGCTGTTTTAGCCTCTTGAGCTTGTTGGTGAGCTTGGCGTTGTTGAGGGGCTTCTCTAAGCTTGTTGAGAGGCAGGTCTTGGCTTGGAGAATGGCTGCTTCTTTTGTGGTTGGTGGGGTTGAAGAAGAAGACAAGGAGAAACGAATACATTGTTGCTTCTGTTTCTGTTTGTGAAGAAAAGTTGATACATGGTGATGATTTGAAGGAAATGGGATTTGTGGATTTAAAGTTTGAGAAGTGTTTATATTGATTTTGAGAAGATTGGACGCCATTTTTTAGTGAATGTGTTTTAAGGCATGTTCATGGATCGCAAATAGCAACCAAGAGGATATTATAAAACAGATAAGATTTTCTTGGCAGATCTCTTCATAGAGTCTGACACGCGCTTCTTTTTTTTTTTTTTTTTTTGCCTTTCTTGACAAGAAAAATCTCACTAAAACTTTCTTGTCAAATCCACAAACTACGATGACACATCATATGAATCTTGATATCACCGTGATGTATTTATCAGATCGATTCACATGATAATGTTTATGCAATCTAAATTCCGTTTCTACAGGTTTTTCTAGAGATGCAACAATAAATTGGGCCCGTGAGCCGGTTCGGGTCCATCCTGACACAATGACGGGTTTGACTGGCACGGCTCGTCACTGTTTAAAGTACGGTCTAGTCCATAAATATCTAAGCTAATATATATCGGCTCATAGGCCAGCTCGGCACGGCTCATGAAAAATCGTAGGTCAGGCCGGACTGGGCCGGCCCATCAGTCATGATGGACCAGCCCAGCCCGGTCTACCTAAGCCCATAATGGGCACGCCCTGCCCAGCACCTAGACCCATAATATCTTCATATTTTTTCCTTTTTTAGTAATTTTATAAACTTCTTATGTATAATTATCCTGATTGTACTCTTTTTTCTTTACTAAGATTTTGTCACACTAGATTTTCTTTAGAAAGGTTTTTATTTAATGAGGCAATCGTAAATAAAATATCTTTTTTTATATTTCCATTGGCTATTCAAATTTTTATATTTGTTACCTTGTTTAAAAATTTAAAAATTAAAAAATTACATGCTTAGATGGGCTAGCCCATCTAAACTCATGACGGGTCAAGATGGGTCTTGAACGAGTCAGCTAATTCAATGCTCATAGCACGGTCCAGTCTGACTCACGTAAAATTGACCCGTGATGTGTATTGGGCCGAAATAATTTTTATACAGGCCGGCCTGACTCAGCTCACAAAATTCATGAACTGGGCCGGCCCGACCCACAGCTCATGTGAGCTTAAGGAGAATAGGCCGGTCCATTCTTATATCTCTAGGTTTTTGTGCCACTTTACAAGTTTTTTTTATCCTACCGAAAGAAGTACTTTTTTTTTGGCTGAAAGTTGTCATTTTACAATTCATATCACATTCATTTCGCCGATTCGAGTTTAAAATTTAAATTTTGCTACAGTAAAAAATTCTCAAAAATAATAACAATTTTAATAATTCACGCGTACGCCCTTTCTAAATAACATGTCACTTTTTCACGCGTGCCAACAACGACAGTTACTCGTGATGTCATTCACATATCGGAAATGTGTAATGATTTTCCAAGATGTTACTTTGATATGTATTCCCATTGCACTATTAGATGTTCAAGGCTTTAAACGTCAGTTTCCAAACCAGCTGACAGATTGCAACTGCCTAGTTCAGATCTTTTTTTCTTTTGTATTTTCAATTTTGAAATTTTTTTTTTATCATTTTATCCTCCTAAAAACCATCATGTGGAATTAGACCTTTATTTAAGGATGGGGATGTAAATCTTTAAAAGTAATTTCGGGAGTCAAAGTGAGACAGGTTAATATAGATAAATTAGAACATATTTTTTTCACAACATGAGTTGAGAAATTGAATTTAAAAGCAAATTTTATGTGAAGAAAAATACCGTAATAAAAAATTAAATTTAAATTTTTATAAAAAAAATACTGCGACAAAAAAAAATATTATAATAAAAAATTAAATTATAATTTGAATTGTGAAAAAAAAAAAATACCCTTAATTACTTGCCAAATGAGCGTATAACGTCCCACTTCTAAGCCACTTCCTTTGTCTGAGCCAAAAAAAAAAAAAAGAAAAAAAAAAAAAAAGAAGAGGACCTGCAAACAGTAAACCAACTATCAGAATTTTACGGTCAATGCCACAGTCAAGCATTCATTATACCACTGACGCCATAATATATACTTTGAGTTTTAAAAAAAAAAAAAAAGGCCCAACCAATTTTAGATGGAAGTTTCTTTAACAAGACCTCCCTATTAATACGCATATTTCTAAATTTTAACTGTTAAATCTAGTTAAAATTACAACAACAAAAAAAATATGTCTGCTTTTAGGAGAAAAAAATTGCACAAAACAATCAGTTTTTAATACAAATCTAATAACTTAAAATAGGAAATTATCAATAATACATTTTTTTTAAGTCCTATAGAAAAACTCCCTTAAAGCATATCAACAAATGCCAAGTCTAACATCCCAACTATCATTTCAACCAAAAAATGAAATTAAAAAAAAAAAATGCCTATAGCATTCGCAATCTCATCTGCCAAGGGGCATAACATCATTTTAAGCTGAAACACAAGTTGACAGATTAAACTTATTCCCATTTACATGAAAATACCAGCACCAATTCATAAATAAGTACCCAGGTCGCAGATACAGTTAAGTTACCACCAAATTCAATTAGAACTTAGAAGACTACATTATAAACTTTCAAAGAGTCAAGAACAATGAGACGACTGACTGACAATTCTTTCAGGATGGACAAACCCGAAAATCGCCCAAACCATTATATGCTGTCAACTTAGGCAACTGGTGGGCGGAGAACATGATCCTGCGAGGTATCCACTGCAGCAGGTGGCATGAACTGCCACATGGCAACCCCGGGATAACTAATGAAAGGTACCAACTTGTTGCCAGGAGCTTGACCTTGAGCAGCAAATGCAGCAGGGATTGCTGCAGGCGGAGGCAAGAATCCTGCCGGTTGAGCATTCATGCCCTTCAATTGCAGCTCCAACTTTTCTTTCTCGCCCTTGAGCCTTTGCTTCTCATCGCGAAGCTCATTCTTTTCCACCTACAAGAAGGAGAGGGAAAACAAAATCAGTTCTGCACATTGCCTTGTCCCTCGCCCCATCAGCAGTTCATGGTTTTTCTTTTCTTTTTTGTTTTAGCTAGTGAACTGCAGGGGAGAAGAAACAACATAAAGTATAGAGGAGTCAAATTCGTTTTCAAATAAAGAAATTCATAAACACGTGCCTTTAATTCCTTGATCTTCTCCTGGAGACTCAAATTTGAGTCCTTTAATTTCTGCGCTTCACCACGCAACTGATTCACCATTCGGACAGCATCAATCAAAATAGCAGCCTTGTCTGTTTTGGGAGGCCTTCCAGGCTCCAATATAGAGCCCAATTCCACAAACCTATAGTCAATTAGGTTCAGCATAAAGGATATTTGACTCGTATATGAGAGAGATGGAAAAAACATTAAGAAAAAAAGTACTTGTCATTAAGCCTATCTCTCCGCTGCTTCTCCCTACATGCCTTGGAGCTGGATGCACCGTTTGATTCAGATCTAACCCTGTAGGATGGAAATGAGAAAGACAAAAAAAAAATTGAATGGCTTTTGAATTACTAAATTACACCACAAGAATACGATCCAGAGACTTGCTGGAGATTGAAGCTAAATATCAATGAATAAAAGTACAACATTTCTATCACAAACACAGACACTTCAGTTAAGTTCCCAGCCTATATTCTTGTTTTTGGCCCAGAAAATATGAATAAATAAACATGGCAATACAATTTCACAATTTTCATGTCCAACTTCACAAGCAATCATAACCAAAATTTAAAAATAATAATAATAACAATAATAATAAAAGACTAATTCTAATACAGGTTATCTATTGAAAAAAAAAAAAAAAAAAAAAAAAAAAAAAAAAAAAAAAAAAAAAACTACAATAACAACTATCATTCATTGCTGCCATCAGAGTGGCGCCTTTATACAATCTTGAAGCATTTTTTACACACAGCATAACGAAAGACAAGATCATGAGGAGGGAGTATAATCATTAAGCTTTCCGAAGGTCAAAGAGAGGATAACGTGTGAGATAACCAGGGGGGCAAAGCCCTCTCATTAAATATAACGGGAAAAGAAGAATACACTTACCTCTTCTTTGAGCCAGATTCTTTAGGGCCTTCGGAATCTCCTAAGGAACCATCAATCTCCGCACTAGAAATAGAATTATATATATATATATATTGCAACATTAGAACATCTCGCAACTATCACAAAATAATAACAAAATTAAGTACAAGTGCAACCATCCAATTCGACCAAAAAAAATAGAAGATTACTTGATTGATAGACAACATAGATAAAAGATGTACTTGCTTGAGTTTTACTTACATCAATGGATACAAAATGAATTGAGATTTATAATGGCATTAGAAAACCCCAGATGAACCATCAGAAAAGGAAGGGGAAAAATAAAAGTTTCTACATTTATCTATAAGGGAAATCTATCAATAAAGATGCTCCTCTTCTCTGTAAACGCCCACACTGATTTTCTAGTGAACTAACAACTCCGTTGTACAAGTACCAACGATCCAACAATAACTCACACCTCACCTTCCCAATCAACATGGTGGACTAATAATAATTCATCTAAGTATACACTAAGCAATAAAGTTCTTCCAACTTCCAATTTGAGCTTCCAACCATAATGGACTGCTAAGTCAAAAACCGGTTTAATTTCAGAGTCCTAAGACACATTTCAATCACAGCAAATTCCAATTTCCCCATATCATCTCCAAACTATCACCAAAAAATACCAGGCCAAAAGGGACTTCAATTAGCAATTGGGAAGTACAAATTCCAACGCATAAACCAAAATACCTAAAACCAAAGCAACCCAAAAAACCTTAAACAAGTTTAGATTGCACAAAGCACCAAAGCTTAGGTGAAAAAAGAATTAAAAATAACAATAAAAAACAACTCCCCTAATTGTATCACCTAAAAAGTAGAGTCCTACTACACATATCGGACCAATTGAGCCCTATTAAAAGCACATAGATTTCTCTACAAAACCTTTCAAACCATAAACATAAAAATACAAGGCTGAAAGGGGCTTCTTCAATCAGCACAAATTACAACACATGAACCAGAATACCTAGTAAATCAGTCTCATAACCGCCACCAAAAAAAACGAAAAAAAAAACCCAAAAATTTGGGGAAAACATAATAAGAGTTCAACTTCCCTAATTGGTATTACCTGAAACTTATGTCCTAGTACACATTATCTGACCAGTAGAGCCCTAGAAAAAAGCACATAAAACTGACAAGGCTAAAAGGGACTTCTTCAATCCGCAATTGGGGAACACAAATCACGAAGCATGAACAAGCATACAAAAAAAAAAAAAAAAAAAACCCACTCCCAAAAAAACAAAAACAAAACCGTAAATCAGATTAACTTCAAACTCGGACTAGACAAACGAAATTCAGGAATTGGAATTACCTGACGGCAGAGGAACCGTTGAGGGGCTGAACGGGCCAGGTGAAACCGGAGGAGGAGACGGAGAAATTGGCGTCGGGGACGGGGATGTCGTCGATGAGGCCATAATCGAAGAGCCAGTTGGTGTTTTCCGGGGAGACCATTTCTCACGCGGTCGCGGCCGGGAAAAAGTTGGATCTTTAGTTTCCCGGCGGGGAAGTGGAATTTTCCCGGGAACCAAACAGGTGGGGAAAACGGGGCTTGGGAGAGAAAAAGAGGGGGAATCTGCGTGAGAATTGCGAAGAGAGAGGTAGGGGATTTGGGAATTGGGGGCAATTTGTGGCAAGTGCTGTGGTCATCGTTCCACCACCTGGGTAAACGCTTTTCCTTTTTTTTTTTTTTTTTGCGTTTTAAGTTTTGGGCCTTGGTGGCAAACATGGGCCTACGACTCATAAGTGAAATTTTAGAGAAAATTGTAAAAACTCACCCTTAAACACATCCAAATAGAGTTCTACTCTTTTTTTTTATTGTGATAGGTTACTCAATAATCTGTCCAATTATAGATAATAATTTAATAAATTTTAAATAATAATATGTTAAATAATTTATTAAATTACGCCTACCGTTGGTGACCGGAGACCCGCCGCCAGCAACAGCTCTTAAATTATCAATAATAATCTATCAAATTACTTACTTTAAAAGGGTAAAATTTAATAGGCCAATGTTAAGACTTAAAAATCTTTAATGGTACCATTTTAATATGTATTTGTTAAAATTACCTGAAATTCTAAGAATGCCACAAAAAAACTAAGAGTAATCTTGATAAATACCCCTTAAAAATGCATGAGTCAGGATTTTTACCCTTTACTCTTATTTAAAATCATTTTAGTCAAATAATGACACTAACATAAAGGTATTTATCAAGAATAAGAAGTAAAAATCTAGGCTTATGCACTTTTAAAAATAAATTCTAAACTTACCTTCGGATTTATGCCACGGATATAAAGGCTTTGGGATTGTGTTACAAATATAAACTAGTCAAAGATTAAAAAAGAAAAAACAGTGTATATATTGGAACAACAAGAAGACTGTGGTATAAATTTGAAGCCATATAAATTGAAGCATGTCACTAAATTTTTTTCAAAATAATATTGAGAAAAATAAGAAAATTGTAAAAATTAATAATAATAATACCACATGGCATGTCTATAAAGTAGCATTATAATTTGACTCTCCCTTTAAAAAAAAAAAAAAAAAAAAAAAGTTGTATGTGCCTTCCTCTTAAAACTTTTGCTTCTCCTCTGTCACCAGGGGGCATTCTTATATATTTCTGAACAACAATGTTGAAGGATACAAGTGGAGTAAAAACTATTAATAAAGAGTGAAGTATTTATACAAAATGATCACTTAATTTGTCTTCAATTTAATAATGTTATTAAGATAATAATATTTTTAATATATTCTTTTTGTGTAGATGGTTATAGGTGGAGTTATTTTAAGACTTATTTATAAATATTATAACTTGTGAAAATTTATTTTTTCAACTCCTCCGTAATAAATATATAAACTCATAGAGAGGGGGTCCCACAAGTGAGCTCACACTTTTTTTGTTACGTTGTCTAGGCCCCGTTTATTTCACTGATTTGAATTAGGAATTCGAGTTTTGCTACAGTAAAAAGCTCTTACAAATAATCACATCTAACTTTTTTACTACAGTAAAAAGCTCTCATATAAAATCACATCTCAACTCGAATTAAAAACTCGAATCAACGAACTATATCGTTATTTTAAATTTGCACGTGTCTTAATTCCTTTGTCGGAGACATCTACTTGGATATCTCTTGAAAAAAAAAAAAAAAAAAAATTTACTGCTCCTTTATGAACTTATACCTTGAGTGGCTAATCAATTAGAAGCCGATTTTTCTTGTCTAGTGAGACTGTAATTATGTCTCTTAGTTAGACCCTCTGAATATGAACTGTAATTATGTCTCTTAGTTAAACCCTCTTGCGTTTGGTTCAAGGATTTGACTATGGTTTAGATCATGGTTCGTGACTCAGTACAGTATTTTCTCTCATAAAAAATACACGTAAATCGAGAATAATTCTGAATCATGATTCTAAATCCATGAACTAAACGTCTGTGGTAGATGAAAACATGGACTAACTTTTCTTGTCGTCATCACACCTGTGGTTTCAATAAATTCTTTTTAAGACGCTAAATAGAGCGTGAAAACACCACTGATCTCTTCTTTTTATTTAGAAAAAAATAACATCAAAATTATATTTGTGTGTATATATAAGCACACACGTTCTTAATGCACAATTATAACAAAAATCAAATCTAGTAAATATTAGGGTCTGACATTTGGTACTAATTTAGTGTATTCTAATAGTCAAGAAAATATTCTGAACAATTTTCTTTTATGTATTAAAATTTGTAGGATTTCTCACGGGAAGATTTTGCACACCTGATCATGTTACAGAAAGTTCATGTGATACGTTACATTAATGGAAGTGTATATTTGTATATTACCCAAATTTCTTATTGTTATATCTTTCCAGTATTATTATTATTCAAAAAATAAATATCATGTCACACTTAAGACGGCCTTTCTGTCAAACTAAATACATAGTTGTTAATCTCACATTGTTCAACAACTATATATTCTTCTTCTTTTTTTTTATCAAAACACAATATTTTTCCCTAGAAATTTCACTCGACATAATTAATTTTCCTTGAAATCTTCCGTTATTTCAAAGGAAATGAGGAGTCTCTTGGTAGGACCCAAAAAAAAAAAAAAAAAAAAAAAAAAAAAAAAAAAAAAACCTTGTCAATACTATTGTCTTAAAAAGCTCTTTTCAATATTCTGGAGTGAAACCGTCCAAAATGTTGAATTGCATACTAATATGCTGCATATCAGTTTGGTTTTCAACTTTTCTTTATCCTGAAGGCATATGGATAATTGGAAGTCCAAAGAGGCTGACGTGTCGTGAGGCAATTGGTGAGAAAAGGCACATGGAAAAATGTTGGTAGGATATTTGTGGCCTCAGTTTTCTGTAATTAGCATGAGTTTATGCAATGGATAAAAGACAGAAGATAAACCCTCTAACTTTATTGTTGTTGTTATATAAGCATCATAGTGCCAAAAAAAAAAAAAACACATAATTTAGAAAGGGAATTAATTCCAACTTTTTTTTTTTTTTTGTCATACTCAAACAATGAAACTGAACTTATTACGGTGCACCAAATTACAAATTTTACAATAATATCTTTATTTACACCATTTTGTAGAACAAATTGTAGCAAATAATTACAAACTTCAATTTTGAGAGCAAACAAGAGATATTTCATCATTTACAAGTTCAATAAACAAGAATCATAAAAAAAAGGGGTATTAATCTCAAAGTCTTACTTAATTTTGACAACCAAGGCTGTTTTATTACATAACAAAAGGGACAACATCACAACATTAATTCAACTAGTCTTGTCTGAGCCAATAGAATAAACAAAATCACTAATCCTTTTCCTCATCTCATCTGGATTAGCACCCACAAGCTTATCAACTGTAGTTCCTTCCTTCATCAACAAGAAGGTGGGCATGGCTTTTATCTCCATCTGGGAGGCTACAACCTTTTGTGAACATTCACATTAAGCAAATTAAAATAATGACATAATATAAAGTAAGTAAAATATAGTAATACTTTTATTATTTTATTTTACAGTGAGAATTACTATTTAACCCTAGCAGTAAGAACTATTATTTTAACCGGGGATTAGTTTTTCAACAATTTGATTTGTAAGTGTGCATATTAAAAATTTATAACGTGTTACGCAGACCGCATAATTTACGGATCAGAATAAAAGTTCATATTGATAAAGTGAAGTAACAACATCCCTTCTTCTTTTGGGATTGATGGATATGTCTCAATAAAAATATTACATATTATGGCCTCGTTCACTTCGCAGATTTGAGTTTTCAATTCAAGCTGCGATGTGACATTTTTTGATAGCTTTTCACTGTAACAGAAAAGTTAGACGTGATATTTTCTGAGAGTTTTTAACTGTAGAAATTTAAAACTGAAAACTCGAATCGGTGAAATAAACGATGCCTAAATTATGATATTGGATACCCATGAGCACTGACGAAAATAGTCTTGCAAGGAAAATGACTTCATTACAAAAGATGCCACTTGCTTTTCTGAGTCCAGCAGATGTATTGGTCATAACCAGAACCTATAGTATAACAGCTTTTTGATAGTGGTATTAAAGGTAATAATTCATGGTTAATTTATTGAGATCAATTAACTTTTAATTGTTATGGGCAATGTGCCTTTGTGGACTACACTAAGCTGTGTATATAGCATGATATATATATATATATATATGACAAAACAGGTCATGTGACACAAGGTCAGAGTTTGAATACTGAAGTATAAAACAATGATTATAGCAGCGCAGAGTTCCCATATTTTTTAATTTCCTGAAAATAAATTACAATATCTTCTTTGCTCCCTACCTCACCCTCTTTGAAAAAAAAAAATGATTTATCATAAAATAATAATTAAATGATTAAATCCAAAAACATCAGAGACATCATTTTGGACCAAAGAGAATGTTCTTGAAGAAATAAAAAATTGTATAATAACTTTATTAGACTGGACATTATTATGAATAACATAACTTTGTACCTTAAGCTCATCAACATCCACCAACAGAAAGAGAATATCTTGGTAGCTCAAGGCCAGTTCCTCAAAGATAGGATTCATGGCTAACGAAGGCATGCACCAAGATGCAGTGAAGTGCACCACTACCTAAAATTCATACCAGAAAAAAGGAAAAAAAAAAATTTACAAAAATTGATTACTTAAATTCATTCTAATGATTATTTAAAAAAAAAAAAAAAAAGAATTGCATTTTCATATCACTTTAACTGTGTCAGAAACAGTTGGGACCAAAATACATGATGAGATGATTTTGAGCTTGATTCCACTAGTGATGTAACATCAGATATTTATTTGTATAATCATGTTTAAATAAATGTGTTTTTCATGTTTTCTAAGGACTACTCACGGTGCACGTAAGTGGGTTAGACAGAAGAATAGCTGATATTCACATGCATGCATAATTTTGTTTATATAATTGTGTTTTTCATGTTTTCAAGGACACATGGTGTTCATAAGTGGATTACAGGAAAAAAAAAACAAAAAAAAACAAAAAAAAAACTGAAGGAACTCACAGGGCTGCCTTGATTGGTTGCTTGAGTTGCAAGAAAATCCCATGATTTCTTTGAGTCCACTTTGACAACCCTAGACTTCTTGAGCAGCTCTTGATGCCCTTCCATAGCTTAGCTTCTTACTACTCTTCTTTCTTAAGGAGCTTTATATTATGAAAGTTTGGACTTATATAATAATATGACAAAAGATATTGGCAATATAACCACGGTTTGCAACTTGTTTCATTCATATATTTTTTTTTGTTTTTTTGTTTTTTTTTAAATGAAATTTTGTTGCTTTTGTGATGGGATAGGAATATTTGTTAAAACAAATTAAGAATAAGGACCCACTTTTAGATACTTCTGCTTGCATTATCCAGAAGAGACTTTGGCTTTATCCAATTCTATGTTGAGGATAATCATCCTTGACTATTATACCTGTTACTAAAAGAGGTCGGAAAGTTACTGTACTAAGTACAGTGAATTTCTGATTTTACTCCTGTTTCAAGTCTTTTTCATACCGTATGTGTCCTTTTAAGTGGTTTTACCGTTTTATCCTTTGTTTGGTTTTTTCCCCTTTGTTTCTATTTGGGTTTTTCGTCTTTTTCTTTGGTTTGCTCTTTTCCTCTCTCTTGCTATTTACTAAAACACGTGTGCCCTTTGTCTGGCTTCCTCTAGAAGCTTCTTCATTTTTTCATTTCTGCTTTGATGCCTGCATTTCTCTTTCACCGAGGCTCTCATTCTTTATTTTCTCTTCACAGATCCGCTTCATCTCCTGTATGGTTTCCTCTGCTTTATTGTGTTTTCTTTCTTAGTTTTTTCTCCATTTTATGTTTGTGCTTCTTCCTTTTTTCCTTCGCGTAAGGTTTAGTGGCCTTCGTTTCAGTTTTTTTTCCCTTCGTAAATGGGTTAGGTTTTTGGTGGGTTTCATTTTGGTTTTTTCCCTTTTTTGCATGTTCTGTGCATTTTTTCCCCCTTCTTCCTTTTTTTCCTTTGCGTAAGGTTTATGCGAATCCTTTTTTAGGTTTTTTTTTTTTTTTAGTTTTGTTCCTCATTTTTTCCCGTAGGTTTGGCTTCGGTTTTTTTTCCCCTATGTTTCTGGGTTTCCCTGTGTTTTTCGTGGGGTTAATTTCAATTTTTTCCTCCGTTTTTGGTGGGTTTCATTTTGGTTTTTTCCCTTTTTTGCATGTTCTGTGCATTTTTTCCCCCTTCTTCCTTTTTTTCCTTTGCGTAAGGTTTATGCGAATCCTTTTTTAGGTTTTTTTTTTTTTTTAGTTTTGTTCCTCATTTTTTCCCGTAGGTTTGGCTTCGGTTTTTTTTCCCCTATGTTTCTGGGTTTCCCTGTGTTTTTCGTGGGGTTAATTTCAATTTTTCCCTCCGTAAATGGGTTGGGCTTTTCGTAGGGTTCATTTTGCTCTTTGTTGCATGTTCGGTGCATTTTTTCCTCCTTCCCCCGTTCTTTCTGTTCGTAAGGTATGTGCGCATTAATTTTTATGTTGGATTTGTTTTGTAGTTTTGTTTGCCGTTTTTCTTTTTTTAGATTGGGTGGATTTTTTTTTTAAGATTTTTAGATTCGTTTTTGCCCCTGTGTATTTTTCCGTATGTGTTAGTGTTTTTGTAGATTTCGCTTCGTTTTCCTCCCCTTTTTTATTCGGTTTTTCTTTTTCATTTTCTCAGTTATGTGCGTTCTTTTGCTTCGTTATGTTCTATGTTTTTAAGTTTTTTTTAGCCCTGCTTTTCTAGAGCTGTTAGTATTTTTGTAGACTTGGGTTCGTTTTTTCCTTTAGTTTTTTATTCTCTTTTTTTTAGATCTGTTAATGTTTTTTTTTCCCTCAGATTTGTTATTGAGGTTTATGCGATCAGATATCTGCATTTGGTTTTGTAGTTTTGTCTTCGTTTATGTTTTCTTATACTTGATTTTGTTCTTTTTTTCTCTGGTTTTCGTCTTTTCAGATCTTTTGGTGTTTTTTTTTCCCTCTTTCATTTTTCCCCTTTAGTTTCCAAAATTTTTAAATGTTCTTTTCTTCTCATATCTGTTAGGGTTTCTATACATTTAGCTTCATTTTTTATTATGATTTGGTTTTTTTTTAAAAACGTTTCCAGATTTGTTAGTATAGTTAGTTCCAGATGTTTTATTTGTTATTGTTATCTCTTAATTGTTTTTCCTTTAAATTAAGGTTCTATTTTTATTAATTATTAACTCTTTTCTCTGCAGATTATATTAGTCGGGAATATTTAGACATTTGTTTTTAGTGCAAGGTAATTGTTTCTAACGAGATACTTTGTTTTGACTATCTGCAGGTTTTAAATTATAATTTGTATTCTTTTTTTGGTTTCCAGAGATTTGTTAGTAATTTTAGTTCCAGATGTATTATTTGTTATTGTTATCCTTTAATTGTTTCTCTTTTTTTTAAATTACGTTTTTATTTTTACTAATTATTAACCCTTTTTTTTGCAGGTTATGTTAGTCGGGAATATTTAGAAATTTGTTTTTAGTGCAGGGTAAGTATTTCTAATGAGATACGTTGTTTTGACTGTCTGCGGGTTACTCGCTCTGTTCCACAGTACTTATCATGCAGTGTAACACCTGTTTTTAGTAAATTATTACCTTTTGTTTGCAGTGTAATGGCGGTTCTGTTAAGTTTTGTTCCCAGTATTTACTACCGCCATATACTCATACGTTTATTTTCTTCGTATAAATATATTGTACTCTCTTTCATGCTTATAGTCATTTGCTTTGCTCCTGCTTTCGTTGTGATATACTTATCGTCTACCTTCTCTGTCTTCTTCCTTTTCTTCAATTTTCATTAGAGACGTTTTTTCTCCTGTTCTATTCTCTTTGTTTTCAAGTGTTTTTAAATCTTCTGCATCAACTATATCCGCTTTCTTTATTCCTCTAAGTTATTTATTTCTTACTTTTTTTACCTCATTTCCATATACATATCGTTTATCTTTTCTCTCTGCTTCCTTTTCTTTAATTTCCAATACTGAGTTCCTTTTGTTATCTCTGTTTTCAAGTGTTTTTCTTGTTTCTGCATCAACTCTATCTATTTTCGTTATTGTTCTAAGGTATTTATTCCTTACTTCTTCTACTTCATTTCTACTTCTCTATTATAAATCTGTTGGTCCCTGGTAGTGATGATGTTTTCCCTCTTTGTTGTTGCCGTGTACTGAGTAATTGTTGAAAGTGATTTAGCAAGTATTGCTGTTGCCCGGATTATTGAAGATTTATCTTCATATTATTTCGTTTAGGTTGTTTATGTTTTTTGAAAAATAAGAAAGTTTTTTACTTCTTACTTCCAAATATTTTGTTCCCCTTATTCTACTCTAAACTATTTCATTCTTCGACTGATTTTTTTTGTACGTTTTTTTTTTTTTTTTACTATCACAGTTTTTAAAATTTGTTCCTCTGTTATTTAGTGCAACTCTTTCAATAATCCAGCTGGTAGCCAATGATAATGTTGAATCATAATTCAGTTATTTTTGATACATGTTGGTGGCAAAAGAAAAGGGCAAAAAAACCCCGAGAACTGTTGCCATGTATTGAGTAATTGTTAATAGTGATTTACTAATTATTGATGTTGCCCGGATTATTGAAGATTGTTCTCATATCATTTGTTTAAGGCATTTATGTTTTTTTAACAATAATCAAGTTTTTACCTTCTTAGTTGGAGGTGTTTTATTTTCTTACCTCTGCTTTGAACCATTCCATGCTTTCACTAATTTTTCCTCTTAAGGTTTTCGTTTACTATATTTACTTTGGTGTTTATTATTTGGCAGGGAGTTATAATCATTTAACTATGTTTTAACTTTAGAAGTTTCTTATTTTCTACTTTTTTCCTTCTGTCCATTGTTTTTTATTATTTTGTTTTCTAATATACCTACTTCACTAATTCAGTTGGCAGCCAAATACAATGTTAAATCATATTCCAGTTACTTTTGATACATATTGGTAGCAAAAAAAAGATGAATACCTGAACCATTCCTTTATATATTTTGATGTCATTGTCTTTTTGTTTCTTACTTGCAAACGTTTTATTTTGCTTATTTCACTTTAAATCTCCCGGGAACTAATACTATGTATTTACTACTCATTAATAGTAAATTAGCAAATGTTGGTTTTGCTCTGATTATTGAAGATTTATTTCTATATTAGTTGATTTGAGATGTTTATATGTTTTTGACAGTAACTAATTTCCTTGCTTCTTAGTTGCAGGTGTTTTATCTTTTTTTATTCCATTTTTAAATATGTCATTCTTCAACTGATTCTTTTCCTAAATGTTTTTCCCACTATATATATTCTGGTGTTTAGACTTGCTTGGCATTGTATTATGTGGAGAAAAGGTTGTGAGGTCAAGTCTTTTCTTTTGTTGGAGCTCTGTTCCGTGTATGTTATGTTGTATTGTGTTATGTGGACCAATTTTACAGACATATGGTAGACATAAATTCCTTTCTCTTTTCTGCTATAAAAATTGTGTATGTCAACAAAGATATTCAGTATTCATCCTCCCATTCCATTTGAGAGTTTTTTTAATGTATTTGTAATAAATATTCAACTCCTGCCAGCTAAATAGTATTAATGCTTTATTATTAAATTGAATGAAGTGTAAACCGTTTATGGGGAAAAAAAATCACACTATATAAATAGAGGCATCTAGGAAACGAAATGCATTTGAGACAACAGAGAACAAACAATGGCATTGCTTAAACTTCCAACTTCAAACATTAACTAATGGTCACCTAATGGTCACCGGACAAAACATTGTCTACAAGGCAAATCATTTTACGTAAAAGGCAGTAAATTTAAAATAAATTTAAAAGAAAACAGTGTCGTGAATTTTAAGGGAAATTTCAAGGACAGTATTTATTCTTAGTACATG
>NW_010359282.1:583967-668850 GCF_000414095.1 Morus notabilis | reverse complement strand
TTAACAATTGTTAATAGTGTTTTAATTTTTAGTGTTATCCTGATTATTTGATATGTAATATTTACAGTTTCATTTATATACCATTTTTATGTAAATAATGTAAACAATGTAAACAGTATAATATTTATAGTTTTAGTTATATGTATTTTTTATATAAATAATGTAAACACAATTTACATAATATGTAAATAATATATGTTACATATTGTTTATTTCAATTATAATACAAATGTATTATAAGTACTTTTTTTTATTTCCTGAATTTACATTCTTATTATACAATCCATTTATTATTTATAGATTTGTAATGTATTACATTTATTTGAAACGGATTTACTGTTTCGTTGTACTGTCTACCGTCGAACACAACTTTGTCTGGCTTTTGTGTACGGTTGATACTCCAGTTGTGCTTAACTCTCTCAAATAGAAACGTGCATTTTGTAACGCCAGAGATAAGTTTTTAGTGTTTAATTTATACGTTATAATTATTCTAGATTTATTTAAAATATATTTATTAACATATATAATACATTAACAAATTGCTTTCTATTTAACTTACTGTATATATATTTAGGAAGGTGTTTAAAACTGTACATAAATTTCATATTGTTATTTTTAAATAAATATTTTATTTAATAATAAAACATTTATATAAGTTTTATAAAAATAAATTATTCTATTTAATAATATACTATATATTATTTATATCTTTTTTACAATATTGATTACAATATCTACTTATTAATGTAACTTTATTTTTTAATTATAAAATATTAATGTTATTTATTTTCCTCCTCTATTATATTTTAAAATTTTAAAAAATTGTAAATCTTCATTATTTATTTCCCTAATTATATCTTATAAACAATTTTATTTATGTTATCGTTTGTGTGGTTTATTAGTTCTGCATTTTTATACATTCGAATATATGTTTAGATAAATATTTGTTAGTTATAGAACATAGATGTGTTATAATGTTTATTACATTATAGTTTTAACATACATATTTATGTCAAAATTTTTAAAAAATACCCTACTGAAATATTTAATCATAACTAAGCATAAAATACCTAGATATATGTAGAAACAATAAATAAATATTCAATAATAAAATTTTATTAATAATTATACAATTTAATAAAATTTTTATACAAACGTAATCTAACTGTAAATAATATATCATAATTAAAATTAAATATGTTTTAACATCTGATAAGCGTTGTTATTTATAATTATAAAAATAAATAAATAACAATATGAAACTAAATAATTATCTTTATAAATAATATACAACCCATTTTAACAAAAAAAATTTTTTTTTTACTTATAATAGGTTAGATAAATAATTACGTTACATTTTAAAATTAGAATTTATAAAATGATAATTCAATGTTTAACATTTAGACTAATTTATATTTAATAGATATACAATTTATCATATAATAAATGTTTATGATATAATTTACAGATAATGAAAATGAAAAGAAAGCTCAATGAAATTTATCCTCATCAAAAGAAAACCGAATGTGTCAAAAATAGAAAAAGAAGGCCACAAGAAATGCATCACTCAGGTTCCGAAATTATGAGGACACGTCGAACCAAACATACACAGTTTTGTGGAACTTTCATGAATACTGAGCTCCCTTTAGAGTCAACAATTCAACACTCAAAAACAGCGCTGGTTCAAGAAAGTAATTCCTAAACTTAAAATCATTATTTCTAAATTTTTAACGCGTATATTTCTAACTAATTTAAAGATATTTTTAAAACTATGAAATTAGGTGATCTTAATTATATTGATCTGGGAGATTGTGAGTCGACATGTGAACATTGTGGAGCAATATTTTGGAATAATGAACGAACCGAAAAACATCCATATAAATATTCTTCATGTTGTCAGAATGGGAAAATAAAATTACCTTCTAAAAGAAAAACACCATCAATTTTAGATGATTTATTAAACTATTATGGTGGAAGTCTAAGTACACATTTTAGGAAAAATATACGAACATATAATTCAATGTTTTCTTTTACATCATTTGGGGCAAACATTCAATCAAATATTAATGAAACATTTGGACCCTATATATATAAGATTAGTAGACAAACACATCATTTAATGGGATCTTTACTTCCAGTTGATAATAATCCTCCAAAATTTGCACAATTATATGTTTATGATACAGAAAATGAAATTCAGAAT
The DNA here is from genome assembly GCF_000414095.1 of Morus notabilis. Lineage (NCBI taxonomy): Eukaryota > Viridiplantae > Streptophyta > Magnoliopsida > Rosales > Moraceae > Morus > Morus notabilis. The sequence continues at coordinate 666,647 of NW_010359282.1, read as the reverse complement.
AGAATGTCAATTTTTACATCGATGAATAGTTCAGATTCTTTAAATGAAACTATTATTAAAAAACTAATAATAATGTTAGATGAAATAAATATATTAGTTAAATTATTTAGATTTGTAAAAAATTACTACAATACTGATAAAACACAACAAATGAAGCTACGATTAATAGGTAGATGAGATGAAGATGGTACACAGTATGACCTTCCAACCTCAACAGATATTGGAACATTAATTGTTGGTGATATTGGTGAATACGAAAAAGGAAGAGATATTATTATATGTAATCAAACCGGTGACCTACAAAGAATTAATAAACTCCATCCATCCTATATGTCATTACAGTATCCTTTATCGTTTCCTTATGGTGAAGATGGATATAGACCTAACATAGGATGGAATCTTGAATTTGTAGGAAACATGCCATCTAAAAAATGAATTTCAATGAGATCATTTTATGATTTTCAGTTACACCAACGTTTAAATGAAGGAAATACATTGTTTAAAAGTGGTAGATTATTTCAACAATATATTACAGATGCTTATGCTACTGTCGAAGAAGATCGATTAGATTTTGTTAGACATAATCAAAATAATCTGAGATTTGAATTTTATAAAGGTATTCAAGATGCTATAACTAAAGGTGATACTGACCCTCAAACAATTGGAAAAAGAATTATTTTACCATCATCTCATACTGGAAGTCCAAGATATATGATTCAAAATTATCAAGACGCAATGGCAATATGTAGATATTATGGAAACCCTGATATGTTTTTAACATTTACATGCAATCCTAAATGGCCTGAAATTAGAAGAGCCTTAGCTTTACTTCCAGGATAAAAATCTAATGATAGACCAGATATTATAAGTAGAATCTTTAAAATAAAATTAGACCATTTGTTACATACAATAAAATCAGGATAGATTTTCGGAATCATAATTGCAGGTAAATTATTCTATTTTATTGTACTCTTTTATATTCTATTTATTTACAATTTGTAGGAAAAAAATTTACATTTATTTAAAATATGTTACTAATTTTTTTTGCCTCAATGTTTTTTTTCTATTACTGTAGATTTATACGTTGTCGAATTCCAAAAACGTGGTTTTCCTAATTGTCATATGTTATTTTGGTTACATAGAGAAGATAAATATCGAGATCCAATACAAATAGATAAAATTATATCAGCAGAAATCCCAAATCTAAAACATGACCCATTAGGTTATAAAGTTGTTACTGATTTTATGATACATGGCCCATGTGGATATGCAAAAACAAATGCTCTATGTATGAAAAACTCAACATGCACAAAAAAATCCCCTAAACAAATATAAAAATGAAACAAGCATAGAAGAAAATGGTTTTGTTAGTTACAGACGTAGAGAATCTACTTTAAATGTTATTAAAGAAGGAATACAACTTGATAACAGATTTGTTGTTCCATATAATCGTATATTATGTATAAAATATCAAGCTCACATCAATGTTGAAATATGCTCTCAATCAATGCTCATAAAATACTTATTTAAATATTTAACAAAAGGACCAAACAGAATAAGAGCAGTTTTTAAAGATGTTAACATTATAGACACTACAAAAGAAATAAATGCAAATGAAATTGATGAAATAAAAACATATCTTAATTGTCGATACATTACACCCTATGAAGCAATTTGGAGATTATTTGAAAACCCAATACATCATAGAAATCCAGCTATTCAACGACTTACAATTCATTTACCAAACATGCAAAACATTACATTTAATAAAAATCAACAATTACATAATATAATTAATTTACCTCATAACAAAAAAACAACGCTAACTGAATGGATGGAAATTAATAAGATAGCTGAAGAAGCTCGAGAACTTACTTATATAGAATTTCCAACAAAATGGGTTTGGAAACACAAAGATAGAATTTGGACAAAACAACGAAATGGACATACTATTGGAAGAATGTTTCATATTCCTCCCAGTTGTGGCGAATTATTTTATTTAAAATTACTATTAAATCATAAGAAAGGTGCAACAAGTTTTGAATCAATTCGAACAATTAATAATACTATTTATCCAACATATCAACAAACATGTCATGCATTAGGTTTATTAGGAGATGATAAAGAATGGAATGAATCAATTGAAGAAGCATCATGTTGGTCAACATCTACTCAACTTCGTCAACTTTTTACTACTATTTTACTATTTTGTAACGTATCTGACCCAATAAAGTTATTAGAAAATCATTGGAACTTAATGTGTGATGATATTATATATAAATTAAAAAAACTATTCAATAATTCAACATTTCAAATTCCATATAATGAATTATATAACTTTGTACTATATGATTTAGAAAAACCACTAAATTTAAATGCATCTTCTTTAGCAAATTTTAACATATCACTTCCAACAGGATCATTAATTGAAGATTTAGATAACAAACTTTTAAGAGAAGAACTCGATTATGATAAAAAAAAAAAAAAAAAAAACTACAAGAAGCAAATATAAATTTAATAAATAATTTAAACCATGAACAGTATTATATTTACAATGAAATTTTAAAATCACTTACAAAAAACTGTGATAACTTATTTTTCGTATATGGATATGGAGGTACAGGAAAAACATATTTATGGAATACACTTATTAACAAAATTAGATCAGAAGGTGAAATAGTATTAGCAGTTGCGTCATCTGGAATAGCATCATTACTTTTACCAAATGGTCGTACAGCACATTCACGTTTTCGTATTCCTCTTTTAATTGATAAATTTTCAACATGTCACATTAAAAAAAATACTCAGTTAGCAAAATTAATAGAGAAAACATCCTTAATATTATGGGATGAAGCGCCAATGAATAATAAATACTCTTTTTGAAGCTTTAGATAAAACAATGCAAGATTTGAGAAATAACTTTAGTCAACCATTTGGAGGAATGACAATTATTTTAGGTGGTGATTTTAGACAAATTTTACCTATTATTCTAGGAGGCACAAACGAAAACATTATTAATGCAAGTATTAATAATTCTTATCTTTGGCCATATTTCCGTGTACTAACATTGACAGAAAATATGTGATTAAATATTCCAAACAGTTCTATTGATGAACAAATTGAAATTAAAAAATTTTCTAATTGGATACTAAATATCGGAAATGGAACACTTAATGGAATAAAAGATCCTGAAAATGAAGATGCTACTTGGATTAACATACCTGAACAATACTTGGTAAAATATGATAAAAATCCGATTGAACATATTTCCACTGTAGTATATGATGATTTTAAAAGTAATTATGATAATATTAAATATATAAAAAATCGTGCAATTGTAGCACCTAGAAATAAAACAACAGATGAAATAAATGATTATATGTTATCTTTAATACCTATAGAGGAGAAAATTTATTACAGTTACGATACAATTATTTCCTCATCTGGAAACCTTGATGAATTAAATCTATTATATCCTCCTGAATTTCTACACACATTAAATTTTAATAATTTACCACCACATGAATTAAAATTAAAAATTGAAATTCCTATTATGTTATTATGAAATCTTAATCAGTCACAAGGTTTATGTAACGGTACTAGATTGATAATTACCCAACTAACAAATAGAATTATTGAAGGTCATATTATTAATTCTATCGATACAAATATTAAAGTTTATATACCTAGAATAGAATTAACTACAAATGAATCGAAATGGCCATTTGTTTTAAAAAGGTGACAATTTCCTGTAAAAATATGTTATGCAATGACAATAAATAAAAGTCAAGGTCAATCATTAGAAAAAATCGGTATATATTTAGAGAATGAAATTTTTTCTCATGGACAATTATACGTAGCTTTATCAAGAGTTACATCACCAAAAGGTTTAAATATTTTAATACACGAATCAATAAATAAATATCCAAATTGTATAAAAAATATTGTGTACAAAGAAATATTACATAATATTTAAGATTAGTAACTTATTTACTCTTTATTATATTGTAATTAAATAGTTAAATCAATATATGAAATATCTTTTTTATCAATTTTATTTTTACATTGTTAACATTTTATAATACCATTATTATTTTATAATATCTATACTTTATATTTTCTATATTATTTTTCAGTTTGAACAAGATGTTTGCACCAATAAGAATCCTAAAACCTGGTGAAACACATTTGACTATTCGTGCTCGAATATGTCGCTTATGGAGAAATGTAGACTACAAGACAGGATAACTTATCAATCTTGATATACTCTTGGTTGATGAAGAGGTAATCAAATGTATTCTTTCTATACATTATATAGTTATAAATATATAGAAATATATACATTTATTATTCAATTTATAACAATAGAAAATCTAATTTACAATTTTACAGCACGAAGCAATACATGCAGTTATCCGATCAAGAGATGCTGACTACATGAGTCAACTAATTGAAGAAGGAAATATATATGAAATTAGCAACTTCTTTATCGATCGTAACAAACCAAGATATAAAATTGTTCCTCATGTGGCAATGTTACGAATAGCTAGAGCAACACTTTTCAAACATGTTCCTAAAGACATGCCTGAAATACCTCGACAAAAATTTATTTTTGTTGAATTTGATCAAATTACTCAAAGGATCGATGTAAACGATATTCTCTCAGGTTTGTTTATTTTATTACCTATTTGCTTATAATTTTTAATCAATTATTTCTCATTTTGTAATTGTTAAAACTAATTGATTATATATGTAATATTTGTATCAGATGTAATTGGTCGACTCATATCCTTTCATGGTATTGAAGAATCGGCTATCAGTGAAAGAATTGTCAAAAGAAGAAGTTTCACGATTCAGAACATAAGGTAAATACAGCAAAAATTATTATTGTAATAATAAATGATAAAAAATATTTATGCTTAAATATTTATAACCATGTTTTCCATTACTTAATACAGAGAAGAACAACTAAATATAACACTTTGGGGAGAAATTGGAGAACTTTTCAATGAAATTGTTGTGCAGTCAATGACGGAACCAATTGTTATTGCTTTTACAGCAATGGCGGCCAAACAGTACCAAGGTTAGTACTCATATTATAATATATTATATTCTATTTTTTTTTATAAAGCTAACCACAAATTTCTATTTATTACAGGAGGTCTTTACTTATCAAACACATCTGGTACTTTTTACTTTTTAGATCCAGAAACTCCAAAAACACGAAGAATTAAACAAACGTATAACAAAAAATGCTCACTTTTCTCAATGTTTACATATATGTATCTTCTTATTTTCATTTATTAACATAAGACAAATTCTTTTTATATAGATTTCGTCATTCTATTCAGAGTCTGGATTATGTTGCTACATCGGCGAGGCCAGCAATATCATTAGAAGACTAAAAAAACACAAATCGCATTACCATCGCTGAATTACGAGCATTAGATGCTTTCCAAAATCGGGTACAAAGCTTATAAATATAGTCCATTAAATATAATATGTATATATATTAAATTAAATTATTCCCTTTTCTACATAACAGGAAACAAAATATATAGTTAGAGCAACTATAACTGACTTATATACACATCAAGGATGGTTTTACTATGCCTGCACAAAGTGTTATAGACAAGTACAAGAATCTGGGACATCATGGTGGTGTGACACCGATGGATATCTATCTACAATGCCACTTACTTGGTAATAAATTCTATTATAAAAAATAGGCGCTTTAATTTCCTACTAATAAACACAATAAATATAATTTACTTTTCTTATACAGGTATAAAATAAATATACAGATTGAAGATAACACTGGAAGAACAGACGCTGTAATGTTCGGTAAAACTGTGCAGTCACTTATTAATAAAACTTGCTCCACACTATGATGAGGGATACACTGATCGCTACATGATTCCTACTATTTTAGAAGAAATAAGAGGAATATCAAAAATATTTGTCATACAGTTTCGGACTCGGGGAGCTCTTATTGATAAAGTTATTTTGAAGACTTTTAATGACGAGCAACCTCAGTTGTATTTACCACATATAACAACTGCGTCTTCAAAAGAAACATCATCAGTTTCAAAGCCAATTCAGTCTGTTTCAGTCCCTCACGAATCTACCTCTTTCGGAAGTTCATCGAAAAAAAGAAAACAACTCAGGTAAAATTTTGTAGTATATGTTATATTAAATATTTTAATAAGTACGAACACGTTTATTAACAATTGTTACAATTTAATAATATTTATTTCCTTATTTTTTTTCCTTCTTATCTACAGCTCAGAAGAAACGACGGCCGAAAAGAAAAAGAAGTGATTACATGAATAAGTCTCTATATATATGTAAATAAGTATGTATATTTTTATGTATAAATGTAATCATCTAAATAAATGTGTATATATGTATATGTATATATATATATACGTGTTACAGATATACAACAACTTATAAACATATATATATATATATGTGTGTGTGATATATGTGTGTGTGTGTTTTTATACGCTTTATTTATTTAAATTACTGTTAATTATACTATTACATACCCGTGCGAATGCACGGGTAATCCACTAGTATAGAGCTATAATTTGCCTTTTTTCTTTTAAGAAATATTAATATCATTCATCTTGATTTTTCTCAAAAAATAAGCAAAACAAGGATATTTCAATCTCGCAATATATGACAATCAATGAAAAGTTTATAGTCTTGTGAATAGTCCAAAAATTTTGGTAAGCAACCTCTGTAGACCAATAAAATTTAATCCTATATTTGTTAGATGTGAAAAGCATAGTAGGATATGAAAAATATATTTGATTATGGAAAATATATGGTAGGATATGAAAAATTAAGTACAGTCGCATTTGATTCTATCTATGTCGCGTGTTTTTTAATACAATTTTGATTGGATCTAATGTTCAAAAACTTATACTGCCTACAGGAAATCCTACTATAAAAAACTACTTTCACTATTTGAGTATATACCAAGAGAACATGGAAAAGCATACAGAAATTAGCAAGGAAACCACAATGTTAAACCTGCATGGAATCTCCCATATATAATCAAGAGGCAAATTGTCTCCCTAATCTCAAGCAAATAAAAATCCAAAATAAGCCCAAATGCATTTTTATTATTATCATTATTATCTGTGTGATATTACATTATAAATTATTATCATTAACATCTAGGTGATATTATATTATAACTTGTATATAGTCATCGAAAACATAAGATTCTTTGCAAGTTGAATGCTTACGCCTTACCAATATTGCGTGATGTTAAAGTACCAACAAGAATAGGATTTAGAGACAGTTAAAAACTTAGGCCGTGTTTGGAATTAGAAAAAAAATAAAAACGTTTTTAAAACGACGTTGAGCACAATAAAGACAAAAAATGTAAATGAAAACGATTTTTTAGTTTAGTGTAAAATGAGGGAGAAATAAAAAACGACTTTTCATTTTTTGTTTTTGTTTTCTCCTCTCTCGAGCAAAGAGAGAGACACACACACACATTAATGGGTTTTTTATACTAAAAATAATCTCTTGATAAAACTAACAAACACATTTTTAAAAATGATTTTTATTTGAGATTGAAAACGTTTTCATTTTCATTTTTACACAAAAAATTAAATCATTTTAAAATGAGTTTCAAACGCACCTTTAGTGTCTAAAGTAATCTAATACTCTGTTTGTTTTGAGGATTCAAGTCTGGTTTAAGATCTTAGTTCTTAATTCGCTATAATATTTTTCTCTCATAAAAAATTAAAATTTTAAAAATTAAAATTATACACTATAATTTTTAAAATCATGAATCAAACGTCACCTAATTTCTTGAGTTACGATTTAATGTGATGAGTACACTTCTCACATCAACAAAGTTAGCACGTCTAGAAAAGCTTTCAAAGTAAATCAGGTTTATTTATTGATAAATTACACCTTTGGTCCAAATCTTCTCACAACCAATAGGTCGTGGAAGGCTTCAAATCAAGAAAGAAGCTACGGTACGTCTTATTTCTTTTGGGATGCGGCGCCGACTCATTTTTAGTCATTATATGATGATGAAAAAAAAAAAACCAATCTGAACCGATAAAGTTTCTTTTAATTAAAAAGTGACAACTTTCTTTGTTACAGATGATATCGTTTCGTATATTATTTTAGTGATTGTAATTGTGTTTAGTTTATAAATTGAAACAAAAATTTAGGAGACGTTTAGTTCATGACATTAGAATTATTTTTCATTTATGTATATTTTTTATGAGAAAAAATATTATAGCGAATTACGAATCATACTTCGAATCGGAGTACGAATCTTCCAACCAAACAACTCATTAAATTTTTTATAAAAAAAAAAATTATGAATTGTGACTCAAATCCTGATATAAACGAAGCATTCAAAAAATTATGACATATAATAGTTTTAGCTTCAAATGTATGGAACCCCATAATTGGAATCTCAAGTTGCCACCAAAATTCATGAAATTCTTCTAACTCTTAGACATATTTCAGGCTAACTATGACCTATTTAATTCGTTAATTTAAATTTATAATTTAAATTTAAATGTAATTTTATATAAAAATTTTTATTATAATAAAAAAATTAAATATAATTATTTTTTAAAATTTTTTACTATAATAAAATTTAAATTTTAGACATAAATAGTGAAGTGAACGGGCGTATGTATCCATTTTGTCATGTCAAATTACTTATCAAGAAGAGCAATCATTGGAGAGTCCGAATACTCTGTATGAGCAAGCATGTCAATGACGCCCTCCATTTTCTTTTATAAAATATAAGGTCCCCATCAATGACCACGTATATTTTGTGCAACAGTTACAACCTGGAAAATGATTGCTTAAACATCGGAATTTCTCAAAATTTTCGTTCATTTCATCGATTTAAATTTTTAATTTTAAATTTTTATTGTTAAAATTAAAAATTTTTAGAAAATATCACATTTAATTTTTTTAGCTATAGTGAAAAGTTCTTAAAAAATGTCACATTTAACTTTTTCAGCTACAGTGAAAAGCTTTCAAAAAATGTTACATTTAACTTTTTCAACTACAGTAAAAAGCTTTTAAAAAATGTCACATCTCAACTTAAATTAAAAACTTAAATATGTGAAGTGAACAAGAATTTTATTTCTTTTGTAGATCTTGGGTTATGTTATGCCCTCCGAAGATTTTTCTATTCAGCTTGATTTTTCTAGTGTCATATATAGTGTATGCCTGTATTCCCCTGCGCTCTATCCGTTAGGTGTTGGCCTTCTCAAATAGGCCCAATAAGTACTTTTTATTTCCAAAACTTACTAGTATGTCCAAAAATAATTTTACGGTCTCGTTCATTTTATCAATTTGAATTTAAAATTTGAGATTTATTACAGTAAAAAGTTTTCAGAAACAGTAACATTTAACTTTTTTTATACAATTTAAAGCTCTCAAATAATGTCACAATCTCAACTCGAATCAGCGAACTAACCGGGCCCGTTTATGTCATTTAGTCTCTCGCTATTTCTTTTGACTTTAATATTCTATCAAAATAGACTTTGAGACTGAAGCTGAAGGTCTCGCTCATTTCACTGATTTGAGTTTAGAATTCGAGTTTTGTTACAGTAAAAAGCTCTAAAAAACAATCACATTTAATTTTTTTACTACAGTCTAAAACTCTTCAATAAAATCACATCTCAACTCAAATTAAAAATTTGAATCAGTGAACTAAACAGCCAGAAGATATCATATCATCTTTACAGAGGAGAAAAAATAATATGGTGAGACATCTTAATATGCCCTTGAATGGCATAGATGGCAAGTTTACATTATTACCTAACATAAGCGCAAAAATGACATCTTTTGAGTGGCATTTTTGTATTTTCCCTCCTTTTTTTTTTTTTTTGTGGTTATCCTTTTGGCTATAACAAGGTGGGGGGTTGGTTCGGCTTGGGTGGCATTTGGTGAAATTCTCAATTGAGTCGAGCTTCTCGATTTGAGAAACTGAAAACCACTTGACTGACATCGGATGTAGCACCGAACTACCACCAACTGTCACATTGCGGTTGCGGATAGTTTCAAACCGTCAATGTGATGGAGAAATTATAAAGAGGACCAAAAAAACAAAAAACAAAAAAAGCCCACACCTCGTATTGGGAAAAGCTCCTGACAGTGAAGAAGCCCATGATGGAGGTGACTTACGAGGCACCAAAAAATAGGATAAAATTATAGATTTTATTTTTTTAAGTACTTAATTGCTTAAAAATATCATTTTTAAAAAATTTTATCACCTGACCAGTTTCAGTCTAAAAAATAAAAATATATAAATTAATATTAAAAGATATAAATAAATAAATAACTCTATTTTAAGGAGTATTTTTAAAAATTTTCCCAAAAAAATCTCATATAAGAGGTCATCACGGAGGAGTAAACTAAAGAGGTAACCGATGAGTCATCTATTTGTAGTTACACAATAGGATTGGTCTGTGATAAAATAGACATGTAGCATACTCCCACCTTTTTAGTCTATATTGGACTCATTAGAGTCGCATAATTTAAGTTTCGCTTGTTTTACTATTTGAATTATAACTCAAATTTTTTGTTACAGTATTTTTTTATATAAAAAATTAAATTTAATTATAGTATTTTTTTTCTTATAAATTTATTTTTTAACTCAAATTTTTAATTCAAACGAGCGAAATTAATGGAGCCTTAATATTTCTAAATAGTTAACCAAACATGTTGAAGTCGTCTAATTGGACTCTTCTTGTTCCGTCAAAGTTAGGGTTGTGTTGTTGACTCTTTCACGGTTAGCTATTCCCCCGGACTTCTTTTGGTTGACTTGACACGTGTATGGCCAAGATTGCGGACGGATAATTAAGGAAGGGAAAGATGGCCATAAAAAGGATAACAATGTATATACCCCTTTTTTAAGGATTTTTTAAAAACATAGCCGAAGTTTGTAAAATTAGCAAAATGGCACTTTATTTTGTTAATTTAGTGGTAAGTTATTAATTAATGATACTGATTAATTAGTCTATTGTTATATTCACTCGATAGTTTTTTTTTATCATTAATCAATATCAGTTAATGATTAACTAAAATTAATTAGTAATTAATTAATTTCAATCAACAGATTACATGTTTATTTTTTTATGGAATAGATTACATGTTTATTATTGATAAATCATTGATAAATTATACTAATAAATATTTAATCAATATCATTGATTGATTATTGGTCATTTTGCTATAAAAAAAAAAAAGAGAAGTTCAACTATTTATTTTAAAAAAATTCGTTCATTTATTTTAAAAATAGTAAAAAAAAAATACTATATACCTCTTGAACTTAATGTGCAAAGAAAACGAGAGGAGAAAAGGTTTCTTTTGCTTAATGGCATCATTCTAACAAGTAGGGGTGTTCAAAAATTCCGCCAAACTGCAAAAACAACTTAATTCAAACCAAACTGAACCAAATTATTAATTATTTTTAGATTATTGGACAGTTTACTCTTTTTTTAAGCTAATTTTTTAGGCAGTTTAGTTTGTGGGTTTGGACTCCTCAAGCCGCCCAAACCGTTCAATAATCTGCTAAAAAAATACATACATAATTTTTTTAATTTTTAAAATATTTTTTATATTTATTTTAATTTCTATTGTTCATAATAAAAGTTTTATACTTATAAAATACACCGTATCATATTTTTTTCTTGATTTATATTAAAACTTTAAATAGTGAACGGTTAGATATTTATTATTTTAAGTTATATTATAAACTTGAATCTTATTTTTATTTTTATTCATTAACGATTTTATAATTTTTATGAATTATTAAAAACTTTTTCAATCTTAAACTTAAGACGCCCAAACCAAACCGGTTAAATCGCTTATAAGTGATTTGGTTTAATTTAATTTTTATTAAAAATATCAAACAATCCAAATTGTCTAAAAGAAAAATTACTTTTAGTTTAGATAGTAATAAAAAAAAAAAAAAAAAAAAAAACCGTCTAAACCGACCGCGAACAACTTATCTCCCAGAGAAACCGGATATTTGTGACCTTTTGATGATTGTTGGTCCTTATCGACTCCAACGTGCACAGCTTTTTACTCTATTTTTTTGCCCCCTCTCTTTGAAAACGTTATTTGGCTGGCGGGACATTACGGAAAATAAGAAACGCCAAAATGACCAAATTACCCTTTACAAGGATATCCTTCCCGTGGTCACAAAGTGGCCTGCACTTTTCCAAACGGATATAACTGAAACTATAAACTTCCACTCTCATCAGAGCGCTGAAGCTCCCCATTTTCTTCACTCAATTCTTCCCCCATGGCCCGTTTGGCAAACCTGAACGGAATCTCGGAGACGCTGGCGGGCGCGCTAAGGCTTCCGAGCCTACGGAGGACCCAAAAGAGGGCAAACATAGTCGGATTTCAAGGCAAGAAAAAGGATGATCATTCTCAATCAGAACACAATGTGCAAACCACAAGAAGAAAACTAGCACTAGGACTTGCCTCCATTGCACTTGTTGGTAACACTACCTGCAACGGCGTCTCTCTCGCCGAAGACAACGGCTTCTGGATAGATGGCCCTTTGCCTGTTCCTACTGTTGATAACAGTTAGTATTCTTTTTCATCAATTCTTTACACAAGAGTTTACTAGTTTGTTAAATGTATCCCGAGCTTTATATGGTTCGTTTAGTTCGCTAATTTAAGTTTTTAATTCGAATTGAGATGTGATTTTATGTGATGATTTTTTACTATAGTAAAAAAGTTAAATATGACTGTTTCAGAGAGTTTTTTACTGTAACAAAACACGAGAGTTGATCATACAAAAAATATACTTGTAGCGTTTGTTTAATGTTATCTCTTAATCTTGTTGTCAATAATTAGTAAGTTAAAATACAGAGAACAAAGGAAAATCGATTTAATAATTGTCACAAGAATTCTTATTGTGTTGGGATTTGTTTTACTCACATTTTTAGCGATAAGATGACAATTTGGCATGAGAAATTAAAAAAAAAAAAGATTAGAAAAACTAATTTAATCATGAAATAGATCATTGCATGTTTTTTAAAGTTATTTTTTTTTAAAAAGTACAACTACAAGTAATAATTAAGGGCCCGTTCATTTTAAGTTTTGCTACAGTAAAAAATTCTCAGAAACAATTAAATCTAACTTTTTTTGTTACAGTAAAAAATTTTCACATAAAGTCACATCTCAACTCGAATCAGCGAACTAAACATACCCTAATTAAATCTGAACTATGATTGACAATGGTTCTTTTATTTGAATAGCTCGTATGAAAAAGATGTAGGTGTAGCAATAAATAATTGAATCCCATTATAAGAGAAAATAAATCATGATTAAAAATGCACTTATATTTTCTTTTGGAATAGATATAGCGAACGAGAAGACGGGCACTCGTTCTTTTCTGAAGAAGGGGATTTATATGGCAGATATTGGAACAAAAAACAGAAAGTACAGGCTGAGGAAGTGTGCCTTTGATCTCCTTGCTCTGGAAGATCTGATTGGAAAAGACACATTAAACTACGTCCAAAAGTATCTTCGACTCAAATCGACTTTCATGTACTACGATTTCGACAAGGTTATCACTGCAGCAACGGTCGATGACAAGCAACCTCTCACTCATCTGGCTAACAGATTGTTTGACAGTTTTGAGAAGGTATGTAAAAATTAACTTCTTTTTTTCACTACGGATAGAAAAAGTGATGGTTAAACTAATAGATTATTAGCTTGCGTTTGGTATAAGGCTTCAAAATCAGGGTGTTTTTAGTTTTAGAACTAGAACCGTGATTTATGTTTTAAATTTGGAGTCCAAACTATAGTTTTGGAACCGGAATCAGAATTAGAGATTTGTACCATCCAAAATCAAGAGAGATGCGGTTTTATTTTTTTGGGTGGTTCTAATTTAAAATATTACATCATGGTTCATACTTTGAACCAAAACCATCTAAACCAAACACTAGTTTTCAATAACCATTTTTTACTTTTTGCAAACAAACAAAAGTTTGAACCAGAATCATGGTTCCAGTTCTAGAACCCTCGTACCTAACGCAATCTTAACTTTTCAAAAGTACGATGCAGAATTGCTCCATGTGTTTTTAGTTTTAGAACTAGAACCGTGATTTATGTTTTAAATTTGGAGTCCAAACTATAGTTTTGGAACCGGAATCAGAATTAGAGATTTGTACCATCCAAAATCAAGAGAGATGCGGTTTTATTTTTTTGGGTGGTTCTAATTTAAAACATTACATCATGGTTCATACTTTGAACCAAAACCATCTAAACCAAACACTAGTTTTCAATAACCATTTTTTACTTTTTGCAAATAAACAAAAGTTTGAACCAGAATCATGGTTCCGGTTCTAGAACCCTCATACCTAACGCAACCTTAACTTTTCAAAAGTACGATGCAGACTTGCTCCATGTTGTAGATCAAGCTGTTGAAGAAAAAAAGACCGTCGCTACCATAAAAATTCCCTAAAACTCATACCTTTTCTTTGTTTTTTTTTTTTTTTTGGTTCCTTTTCTTCTTAAGTTTCTATACAACTACCTGTTGGATAAGTGACTCAAATTAGTTTTGAGAAAGTAACAATTTTGTGTTTTTTAATTTTTTTTTTTTTTTGGTTTCTTTTCTTCTTAAGTTTCTATACAACTACCTATTGGATAAGTGACTCAAATTAGTTTTGAGAAAGTAACAATTTTGTGTTTTTTTAGGTAAGTTATTATTTTTTATTTTTGGGCAAATATTATTAGGAGTTTATAAATAAGTGTTTTGTGTAAAGTTTTATGTGTGCTCGGAGAAAACTTTAGAGACAAAGTGCATCTTTTTGAGAGAGAGAAAAGTGAGAAGAGAGATAGATAAAGGTGTAAGGGGTTTTGGTAGAGAGAGTTTGTTGAGTATGTAACTCTAAAATAGTTAGTTAATTTTTCTCTCCCGTCCGTAGACGTAGGAAATTTTTCCGAATCACATAAATTTTTGTATTCTCTATTTTTTTATTTTAATTTATTTTTTTACTGCATGAGTGTAAGGGTGTGTTTTTTTCCTAACACTACCTAAGAAATATTTGGTTGAAAACTTTTGTTTACAGCTTGAAGGTGCTACTAAACAGCGCAATCTGCCTGAAACAGAAACATTTTACAAAGACACAAAGGTTATTCTACAAGAGGTCATGGACCGAATGGCATAGATTTGTATAATCATTTCTTTTTTCTTTTTTAGATTTGTATGGTCTTGTTTTTTTCTTTGATAAAATCAAAGCAAAAGATTGGTTACTCATCCGAATATGGTCAATAAAGTCTTCTCATTCATATTTAACCCCCATGTTTTTCTTGATTCTTACTCTTTTCTTGATCCTTCGGTGACATCAATGACATTGGAATGACATAGAGAAGAAGACTAACATGGCCGGCGCACAAGGATGGCCGGCGCACAAGGATGACACGCGCAAATCAAGAAACGGCTTGGCTTAGAAATTTAACAAATTGAAATGACTGAGAAATGAGGCAAATGGCACCCAATCTATGCTTCATAGTCACTTCATCAATTATAGAAAAGCCTTGTACATGAAAACTGCCACAATCAAAATAACCGGCGAGGCAAATGACACCAAATTCCAACTAATCCAAGGGAACCGACTGTTTTCAGTTTGAAAACCGAACCAACCGCTACACATGACAGTCGGTTTCGGTTAGGCATTTCCAACTGTCGCAGCTTCGGTTCTGCCTCTGCAGAAAACCGAACTGCGTACAAGCCTAAATTAAAGGCAGCCAAAAGCATTAAGGACATTGTTGAAGAAATTAAGCTCATTAGATTTCCAGAAATTAGAAAATCAAACCTTCCAATGGTATTTAGTACAACATGGTATTTTGCTCACTGTACAAATACACCTATGTTAGAATCACTCTGGAACTTCACTCTCTAATACTAGTGATGCAGATGCAGAGCATTGATATGCTTAGAATATATTTTTTTTCTCTCAATATAACTATACCACTGAAGATCAACCGTAGCTCAATCGCGACTCTGAAAACCGGATGTTGGTTTGACGCCGCGGAACACCAATCTCGCAAGCATTTACGCGAGAAGCAAAACGAAGCGAGCAGAGCGACTCGCCTGCAGAGGAGAGTTCAGGAGAGATGTTCACAAACATGAGAGTCTTTGAGTCACCTCCAAGGCATGGCTGTGAAGGACATTAATTTACAAGAGTTTAGGACAGAAACTCTAGAAGATGAAGAAAAAGAAACACATTACACATTCATAGAGAAATTACCTGAAGAAGATATGTAAGCTTTGAGTTTCTAAAAGGTACGTGATCCTCTTTCTTCGCCAAGGCAAATATGACGTCGCTTAAGGACGACAGACTTTTATTGATTGACTGATAAGAACAAAAGAACATTATTGTTTTAGAAACTGAAAAACTGGAAATGCACAACAAAGAAGATTATGAAAATTGTGGTGCAGATAAGATACTTGGGTTTCTTTCAGACGGTCCCCAGAAGAGCCGCTCTTAGAAAGGCGCTCACTCCCGGCAAGATCAATGAGATTCAAGACACCTTGTACTTGTTGTTCAGTGCTCTGTAGATGAAAGAATAATTTACGTATATGAAATTCATCGGTATAACACATGAAAAGAATAAAACATCCATGTATAAAACACCTTAATTGATTAACAGAAAGAGCGAAATTAAAGTACCTCATTAACACCAGATATGCGTAGTGTGAAAACAAAGTGACTTCTTGATGATTGTTCATTCATTTGGGTCTTGCCTACAGATCTAAACGAAAAAAAAAAAAATACACAATAACTAGCTGAATGGCCTCTCCTAATCACAACAAGAAAAACAAAACAAAACAATATTTTCATTGTGTCAAGTGTTATATCAGAATC
Organism: Morus notabilis; assembly: GCF_000414095.1. Lineage (NCBI taxonomy): Eukaryota > Viridiplantae > Streptophyta > Magnoliopsida > Rosales > Moraceae > Morus > Morus notabilis. Next base: position 649,749 of record NW_010359282.1, on the reverse strand, counting down.
AGTCGTTAGTATCAAGTGTATAAACGACACGACCTTAAACAATAAAGCAGACGCTAACAACGCAAAGGACAATATCTTGTGTAAATGCAACGAACTTCCCACTAAACAGGCATGATTACCAGAAGAAAAGTATTGATTCGTGTTATTTTGTTACCTGCTTTGTGCAGCCCGGTCTAAAAGATAGGAGACCTCTCTAGCACTACGAACATCCACAATTGTAAGATCAGATACATGTGTGTTCCCGTTCGCATCATGTTTGATAGTGTATTGCTTACCACCGATACCATTTTCTGATCGCAAAAGATCTAGGGATGATCTATTTGTAGATAGCAAATCGCGAATGGTCTCGTTGTATATCTCCAGCATCGAAACCTGGAAGTATGTTTATACACAAGCATTAGATACAGAAGTAAGATTACAGCCAGATGTTCAAACAATACATAAAACTGGCGCGCACACGGGTACACACATACAGAGTCCACTAACCTGCATTTCGTATTTCCAACCTTGTGACAGAAGTGATTGTCTAGTTTGAAATATTTGTTGCAACGAACGAGGTATCAACCCTTTTTGCTCAGGCTGTCCTGGTTTACCCATCATGGTATAAGTTTTGCCTGAACCCGTTTGCCCGTAGGCAAAAATGCAGACCTGAAGAACAAAACAACAATGAAGCAGCTAAGCCTAAGCGTGCATGACGCAGATACTACGTTTTAACAAGATTTGAATGTTGGAATCACCTTGTAACCATCAAGTGCACTTTGAACAAGCTGTGAAATTTCTTCAAAGACATCCTCTTGTGACGCCTCAGCCATGAAAACTTTGTCAAACGTGAAAGAATGTTTTTGCCCTGATTATTGACATGAACATTTTTGTTAGCGCAATAACACCAAAAGTTCAAAAGCACACAAAAGAAGAAATAGTAATCTGATATCTCTCTGTTTTTTTTTTATTTTTTATAATTGAAGCATACCACTTTGCACCAAATCAATGCCACGGCCCAGAGCTTCCATTGATGCGGGATAAGAGATAACCTTCCCTTCACCAAAAGAACCATAATCGGGCAACAATGGTCGCACTCTACAGAATACCCGAATGTTGCCTTTCAGTTCCTGTAACAAAAGACAGTTCAGAAGGATATAGACAATCTTCCTTACGAATATATATAGTGTGTGTATATATATATATAGCGGGCAGAAAGTACTACCAGAATGGTATTATGTAACTTTTTGCGCAGCATCTCTCCTTCAACAAGTTTAAATTCCGCATCCACCAGGCGACTTTGTAATTCACTTATGAGCCTTTTCTGTTCTTCATATTCTGTTTTTGTCTCCAATACAGATATGTCGGACACCTAACAAGATTCAGGATCTTTTTATGCAAAGTTCTCCAAGTTCATGCATTAAACTCCAAACCTGCATATCCTAAATTAATATGTTCAGTAAAAAATCACATACTGTCACCTGAAGTTTCTCTTGCGCATTCATTAGTTGGTCCTTCAATGTACTTATCTCGTTACTTTGTGAAAAACATTTATCCTGAAAAGAAACCAAAATAACAGTTAAGTTAATTAGCCAGAAAATTTCGATAGTCGCTACACGCATAAGATATGCAGGAAAAATGCATTAGGCAAACCTCTAGTTGATTTGTTTTTTCTGTCAGGGTATCCAATTCAGAACAAGAATTCTCCGTATATTCCTTATATTTCACGACTTCGTCTGTTAAATTCTGCACTTGGAGTATCAAGCGGTCACGATCATCTCTGACCTGTTGCAACTCCATTTTAAGGCCCGCGGCTTCATTGACCAAAGCATCCCTCTGCTTTACAGCCTCATCATGAGATACCTGTATATGATCAATTAAAAAATATTTGCTGAGTTTCCACACTAAAGGATATATTAGAGGAGAAAAGATCAGGAAGAAATAAACCTTAACTCAAAATTACATTTTTTTATTTCATTCTTTATTTTCTGCATAAACTCCATAGATGTTACTAGTCATCACAATGTATGAAGTATGCCCCATTAGTGGGAACCAAAACTTCGGAACCAAAGGCAAAAAGAGCTTCTAGAAACCTTCGTGGACATTTGGTTCACGGATTCAAAAGCATGATTCAGAACCATTCTGGGTTTACGTGTGTGTTTTTTGCGAAAGAAAACACTGTAGCGAGCCACGGACCATGATTCGAATCATGGCACGAATCCTCATCTGCAAAAGTTCCTGAAAATGAATTCCCTAACTCCAGATCTAAGATCTTAATGGTACTATACAACTCATCTTCTCGGTCCCTGTTTTTTATTTTCTAAATTGGGCAAGTTAGCAAGCTAGGAAAGTTGCCACCAAATTTTTCTACCTATAGCTTTAAGCAGTTTAGACTGTAGGTCACTAAAGGCCTATTCTTTCATAGGTTTGAACGGGAATTTAAATTTTTGTAAGAGAAACACTATAACAAAAACTAAAAGGTTGAATTATGGTTTAAACCAATGAAAAGAATGGGCCCTAATATATTTCTAAATTGGGTTCATTTCATTCACGAGAATAAACTTAAATGCCAGTTCATAATCCACAAAAGTTTTCCCTCAAGCTTTCAACCTGCCCAATGTGCAAGGCCTAATATATTTCTAACTCTCAAAGCACTCATCACTAGTCCTTGACAATGTGCAAGGCCTTTGTGACAAATCTAGCAATTTGAAAACTGAATAAGAGCGTTCATTCAATAAGCCCCACTGTAGATCAATAAAGGAGGAGTAAAAAAGGAAACATAAAAGATACAATCTAACATAATGAGAAATAGATCTAGTAAAGTAGAAACTCACTTTGCACATTGTTAGCTGACCCTTTAAATTGTTTAGGTTCTCCGTCATACTAGCCTTCTCTTTTTCTATGCGCTTAAGGTCGTCCTCAACAGTAGAGAGGTCTGTGTGTAGCTTACTGTTGTATTGCTGTAAACTAGCAATGTAATCTTGCAACCGCTTGTACATGTCATTAAGCGACAATATCTGCAGAATTCAACAGCCCAAAACGAATATTTAGGAGCTTATTGAATTTTCTAGGGGAGAAAAGGAAACAGATAAATCTACCATTATATTTCTACCTTTTGATTAGCACTTGAGAGCTCTCGCTGAGCTCGCCCAAGCTCTTCCGAGAGGCTATTCTGCGATCTCTCAATGTCGAGTCTGGCATGCCTTTCTTTTGTGAGTGTATCCATTGCTTCCTAATTGTTATATTCAAGAACTTAATTATCTTACAGAAATCAGCGAAACTAAACAAGACAGAAAAGGATTTCCACCTTCTTCTGCTTACCAATTTATCGCATTCTTCTTGCTCGAATTTCTCTTGCAAAGAAGCATAATTCTTCCTGAGCTCTTGAATTATGGAATTCAGTTCTTCTTCCTTATTTCTCAGTTGGATTTCTACAATCAAGCATATTTATTTTGAATCACTTTCAGAGGAGATTTCATTAAGAACTCAGGTGCAACAAAAGATGCTAATCTAATCATACCGGTTTCGCCGCATTTCATCTCAGCCTTCTCCAACCTATTCTGTAACTTCTCTTGCTCAAATACATAGCTTGTCTCAAGCTCTTGGAACCATTTGATGCAAAGTTTTAGCCTTTTTATGTACTCAGTCAAAAGATCACATTTTTCCTTCAGATTCAAACACCAAAACCTCAACTTATCAGTATCTAAATCAGAATGCAACTCAACTACGCAAGTCAAACTGAAACAAAACCAAAACCCCATTAATTATAACACCCCAAAAACCAAAAAAAAAAATGTTAAAAAAGAAACCCTGATAGTTTTTGGAACAGAAACCTCAAAAAAAAAAAAAAAAATAAGACCTTGAGATTAAACTTGTCCTTCCTTTTGGGCTTCTCCCTCAACAAAGCTTCAACATCTTCTCTAGTAAACTCAGTACCACCACATTCTGAACCAGCATTACTCGGCGGAGCACTACTTGGACTCATGTCGTATCCTCCATTTACCAAAGAAAACGCTTGTCTTGTTCTTCCATTTTTTGTTGCCGTACCAACCATTTTTTCCTTTTCTTTTTTTTTTTCCTTTTTTTTTTCAACCCCAAATCTCACTTCTTCTCAAACTCACTTCATCACCCCCAAAAAAAAAAAAAAAAACAAAACAAAACAAAAAACAACGCAAATGAGGAAAACAAGAGAAACCCAAGAAGCTAAAGAGAATGAAGAATGAGACTGAGGACCAAAGTGGAAAACTTGATGGAGTTTTTCAGTTGTGGTTGTTGAAATGGAGACTGGTTTTTAGTTTTCCTTGGAAGCCATTTGAAGGTGCAAGAGGAGGAGAGAGAAGGGTAGAGAGAATGGTAGAGAGAGTTTAGAAAGGTTGGTGTGGGACCGTGGATTGTATTCAAAGCTAACACACTGAGAGTGAATATCACAGCCGTTGCTTTAACGAGCAGGAAGATGGATTGATCCACGCACGCACAACAAACTTGAGACAGCGAAAGCAAATATTTCATATTAAAGGGCCGTGTTTTTTTTATCGGTAGCATCGTTAGAGTTAATAAAAATTAGATCGAAATGGAAAAAAAAAAAAATGCAGAAGATGCACTTATTAATACGAATTTAGCGCTTAAAAAACATAAACATATCAGTAGTTCATTTTTACACGTCTTATCACGAGATTTCTTATTAAACAAATAAAATTATAAGCATTTTAAGAACTTTAAATATTACACTAAAGAAAACATTTTTTAAGAAAAATGGAATTTACTCTATTTTTTATGTCGTAGCTCGTGGCTGTTTATTGATAAAGTTAAGACTGCCATTTCAATTATCCAAAAAAAAAAAAAAAAGACTGCCATTTGGATTTGAATCTTTTTGAAAGGGGATCTGGCGGTATTATCAATTTCCTATATTGTCCTTATGTCTGTGTTTATATTCTCTCTCCTTTTTTTTTTTATGTGTGAGAATTTTGTGTTCCCATTTCTAACATCATAATTCTCATTTGAAATAAATTGAATATATTTTTTTTTTAAATTGAGGGTGGGAGTTTCAAATATTTCTTTATCATTGGAGGCCATCTGAATTTAACGTTAGAACAAGTTTCTAACCATAATTAGTTACATTTGGATATTGCAAGATATTTTAAGGATTTTTTTATCAATAGTGCCCTGAATTTTAAGATCATCTCAAATTGCCTTCTGAACTTTTAAAACTTTTTTTGTCTCTTAAATTTTTAATTGTTCTCACTCAACCCCCTTATGTTTGAATTTCTATTAAAAATAAACAGATAAAAACCACACAGTCACAGGCTCACAGCTAATTAGGGGTGGCAATTCGTGTCACATGTCGTGTTTTGATCATTTTTTTAAAATTTACAGTCAACTCGAATACGACCCGTGACAAGAAATTTTTTAAAAACCGTAACATGAACACGACACAACCACTTTATGAGTTGACACGACACGACCCGAAAATAACCCGTGACACGAAATTGACCCGTGAATATGAAATTGACACGAAAATTATATACTTTTATTTAGTTTTTTACATATTAGAAATAACTTAAAATTCATAACACACTAAATTACAATAACATCCATTGAAATTAAGCAAATAATAGTATAAGATTTTGAGTATAACTATCATGATATCACAAGTTCATAATAAAATTTAAAATATGTAATGAAAAATATATATATTTTAGTTTTTTACGAGTTTCGTGTCGTGTTCGGATTAGGCGGGTCCAACCCGAAATTGACCCGTATTTCTCGTGTCAATTTAAGGTCGACCCAATTCTGACCCGAGCCTCTTTTTTCTCAACCCTAACCTGTAAAATTCGTGTCATTTTCGAGTCGTGTCGTGACCCATATTGCCGGCCCTACAACTAATTCTCTCTTTTTCATCTGATTTTAATAAAAATTCTTATAAAAGAGCTTAAATAGGACAAATTTAAAGTTTAGATAATAAAGTGAGAATTTTTAAAGTTTAAAGGATGAAATGAAAATGACCAAAGATCCAGAGCTACCAATGAGATTAATTCATATTTTTACTCCCAATGTGGCATTGTACCTTTTTTTTTTTTGGGTGGAATGTAAAGTTGTACTTGAAACATAGTTAGATGCATTTTATGTTCCCAAAATAGAAATGAAATAGCAGTGATGTATTTCTCTTTTTTCCAAGAAAAAGAAAAAGAAATGTATTCAATATTTTTAATGAATTGCATTATTTTTAAAATAACGAATAACTTTGCAGTAATTTGTTTATAAATTTTGGGTCCTAATTTTAGCAAATGCAATGTCAACTTCCATCATTATTTTTAAAAAATAAAATAAAATAAGGTCGCTTTCATACAGGAGAAGTGCAATTTCACCATCCTAAGAGAAGCATGCACCACAGAAGTCCAAATGTAACGATTTCATAAAAATAAAACATATATTTTAATTTTTTTTCTTTTGCCGAAAATATATTATAATTGGTTGGTTTTGAAGACTCGGTAACAATTTCACATAAATTATTATCTTTCTACTAATTGGAAGTCATCTACTTAGTCAGCATTTTATTGGGAAAATTAAGAGTTTACTTGAATTTGTCAGAGTAATATTTTTCTTCCTTTTTTTATTTATTTTACCTCTTTTTTTACTTGATTATTTTAGTAATTTCTCTAAAACTTTGAGTCATGATAAAATGAATAATAATACATATGCATTTATAGTGAGAAAAATATTTTACTCTAATGATAGAAATTATGTTGTAGTCTTTAAATAATTAGTTTTTAATAGTTTTATCTGAAGCAGTAACAGTTTTATTTTGTACGCGCTGTAAAATAATAATTCCTATTAATAAAGTAAAAAATGATTCCTTACATATAATTGGAACACATAATTATATTATTCCGTGCCAGAATTTCAGTATTATAAAAGAAAGAAAAAGGAAAGAAGCCAAACTGTGTCAAATAATGACCAAACTAACTAATTAAAACCGAACCTCCATTATCTTGTATTTGGATTGCGTTGCACACAGCAGTTAATGAATAATGGAGTTAGATCATGATAAAGAAGTCGCATAAATTGAGAAAAAAAAAAGAAAAAAGAAAAAAAAAAGTAGTTAGAAAATGATTGGACGAATGATATGTCAAAGACACTCGTAGAATAATTTGCTGGAAATAAAAGATAAGGATAGTTAGATAGCTCCAAAAGACTTACTAAATTAATATTAAGTACATTTTATAATAATTAAAATGATGTCTATAGTTTAGCTTGGTTTGTTTTCCAACGTCCATCGATCTAATTTAAGTAATGCTTACACACGTTACATTTCTATCCAAAAATGTTGACCGAATTAATCTCGTTTTTATTTTTTTATGTTTTTTGAGAAAGAAAAAATAAAAGCGTTTTCAAAACGGTGTTTGGTGCAATAAAGATAAAAAATGAAAATGAAAATGTTTTTTTAGTTTAGTGTAAAATGAGAGAAATATTTTCATTTTCTCCTCTCTTAAGCAGAAAGAGAGAGACATTAATAGGTTTTTTAATACTGAAAATAATCTCTTGATAAAATTACCAAATGCATTTTCAAAAATAATTTTTGTCTGAGATTGAAAACGTTTTAATTTTCATTTTCATACAAAAAGTAATCATTTTGGAACGAGTTCTAAACACGCCCGCTATTTTTAGTAATGGAATAATAAAAAAAAAGCTAGGATATATTATGTTGGCAACAAAATAAATGAAATCTAGAGAATGAATTGGGTGTCTTTTAAGATGAGAAGACGAATTGGCAGAAATATTAGTGAAAGATGGATTGTTTGGCAGAAATTTAGTTCACATGCCATTGGCAAATCTATATCAAGGAACTTCTTTCATATAAGTTGATACATTTTTGTCATGGTTTTTTTTTTTAAAGAAAAATAATGGGGAAAATTTAAATCCCCAAAACTTTGTGCTTTATAATGATGAAATTCCCGAATAAGCGTAACATCCATTCTCTTCCAACTTAGAAACGGTAACGAATTTGTCCTTTTTGCTAGTTTGTGGATGGAATATGCCACATGCTAATATATGAGCTAAGAAACTACTTTACAATAAGAATTAATAACAAATTATTTTTTACAAAATTAAACTTAATTTGAAAATAAACCTCTAATTGCTTTAATATAATATAATTCTAATTAAAAATAAATTTTAATTTTCATAGCAAACTAAAAGGAATTTAAAAAATATTTTTTTAAAAAAAGAAAATCTATCCTTCCTTTTTTTTTCGTCGTTGTCGCTCTCTTTGTAAATTTAGGGATGATGGACAAAGCATTGTGTTCATTTTTTAGCAAAAATGTTTCATTAAAAAAATATATTTATTTTTTTATAGTCGTGTGCATCGCACGTGACAATTTCCATCCAAAAATTGATAGGAGAATTGTAATTATTATAAATTTCATTTTTTAGCGGGGTATAATTAGTACATTCTATAACTCCGGAGGAAATTGCTACAAGTCCAAAATTTTGGGGACACTCGTCTGAAAATAAATTGTAAAAAAGATGAAATGGTAGTTTTTTTCTTTAACAAAGAGTATTTTTTTATTCAAGCAAAATAGTGAGATACATAAAACTAATATAATTTATTATAAACAAAACAATAGTCAAACCATTGCTTCCATCAAAGAATATAAAGGATTTCATCATGTACTTTTTCAAATTACCATCCTCCTCCAATATAAGTTATTCTGCCTTATATGATAACGAATGATTATTACCAATTTCAGTTTATGTCCACCTAAAAGCTTCTAGATCTGGCTTTTGAAGCTAGAAATATATAAAAAATATACAGAAATACACAAAAAAATGCCAAAACAAAACATGAAAACACAATTAAATCAGGATCCGAATAGATAAAATGGTCCACTACGATAGATCGAGATCTAAATAGACACATATTTATTTATATCATAAAAGTTAAAACTACAAAGAGATGAAAAGAAAAGGAAAAAAAAATCCCACCGGAGAGGTAGTACAATATCACTATCACAACTATTGACTAGATTTACAAATGAGTAATTAAGAATGCGTTTGGTTGGTAGATTCGTGCCACAGTTCAGATCATGATTCATAGTTCGTTATAGTGTTTTCTCTCATAAAAAACACACGTAAATCAAGAATAATTTTGAATTATGATTCTGAATCCATCAACTGAACGTTCACTAAAAGGTTAATTTAGGTGAACTTGTATATCATTAGCGCTTTTCAAATACTTGCTGATCACTCAACTTTTAATTTTGACAATTTATCCCTTAACTTAAAACTATTGCAATATCCCTCAGTTTTTGCCTACAGAGATGGGTAGTTATTTATTTATTTATTTATTTTTTGATAATTGATAGAGATGGGTGGTTGGACTTGGGCTAGTAAAGTCTTTTCCAAAAAAAGAAAAGACAAAAGTAAAATTAATGTCCATATTCCTCCATCCTATTTAAGTATTTTTGCACATCTTAGGCAAAGGCTCTCCAAAACTTTTCCCATATTTTCTCAGTATTAAACAAATATTTTCTCTTGCGTCAGATGGGGGTCAAGAATTTTACACTTTTTTAACCACAAAAACTTTTTCACACGTTTTCCTTGTATGGTACGGTAACAATCAAAAGGGTAACAAGACTTTTTCTGTAAATCCCACATGGTCCAAGCAGTTTGTTGGTGTTTTCTTTTCATTTCTTGGTGCTCGTTTGCAATCCATTTTGCAGTCCTTTTTTTTCTCCAAATCCTTTTGGGGAAACTTCCTCTTCAGCCATGTTTATCAAAATTGTCCCTTCCCCTGTCTTTCTTAGACAAGTCTTATGCCAAACGTGTCGCTCTAATAAAAACAAACTAAAAAAAAAAAAACTAAAAAAAAAAAAAAAGATTATTTCAAGGTCATATTAAATATTATTTTCTCTCACTTTCCAGCTTAATATGCAATCAGAACCTTGCTTTGCCAAATGGAATAAAGACAGCAGAGAATTAGTTCTTTCAGCCTAATTAAAACTTAGCCCCTATTTAGGGGTAAATTGGGTCCCGTTAAGTAGATAAACGGGATCCAATTTAATGAGAACTATTATTCTGTGCTCGTTTAGTTCGCTAATTCGAGTTGAGATGTGACTTTATGTGAGAACTTTTTACTGTAGTAAAAAAGTTAGATGTGACTGTTTCTGATAACTTTTTACTGTAGCAAAACTCGAATTCTAAATTCGAATCGGTAAAATAAACGAGAGTGTGGTGTTTTATCTTCATGAGTATGAATATCATTTTTAAATTTTAATATTCATAACATGGTGGAGTTGCAATCTCACGGATATAGTTTCGCAGTAAATATACACTTACTTTTTATTAAGGTATAAAATTTGAACTCCACCTTCAAAATTTCTTTTGAAAAGATTACATAACATGTCCTTTTGAGATAATAAGTAACATGTAAGAGTTCATTCTAATTTATACGTCGGTGCACATCATTTGTGACACATTTGTGAAACTCTTCCATACTATGATGGTTTATGCATAAAAAAGAATAAGTGAATTCCAGAAGCAAAAAGAAATTGTTTAATATGAAAATGCCATTCGGGAGTTATGGGTCGGTTTGTCATATATATTGAAACAAATTTTTCTATTTAATGTACCACCAAAACACATTAAATGGAAAAAAGAAAAGGTGAGGGCTTTAATGAAATTGGCAATTGCTGGACTTTCAAGCAAACTGGCTGCTTAAGCTTAAATATGATCCAACGTAAAGATGATAAAAGGTCTCACATTAAAGGCAGAAATATTCAGTTCTTTTTACATGGATTTTTTTTTAATTTATAGTCTTTAGGAATTAACTCTTACATATTTTCTTTTGCTAATCATTAACTTATACATATTAGGTATGATGAATTAAAACCTTTAATTTGTTTGGTACGTTTCAGATAGAAAAATTGACTAGGCAGCCACAATAAGTCGATGAAAAAAAAAAAAAAAAAAAAAAAAAAAAAAAAACTGTTAGGATTGTCATTAATTAGGGACACCAAAAAAAAGAGATTTTAAATCTAAGAAATGTATTTGCTGTTGACCAAATCACCATCTAAATCCAACAAAACTGGATCCAATAGTTGAAGCTATATCTAAGAAACCAACAAAAGAATTCAAAAGAAATATATGGTACAATAATTTCTCTTCATTACTTTGGTTTAGTCGATAATTTTAATATTTAAGGGATAACTGAGAAGACATATATTATAATCTCATAATTGATTGTTGGTCGAACAAGACAGTTGTATTTTGTAGGTATTATAACCTGATCCCTTCACATAATTTATTAAAGCATAATTGCTTTAAATATAAAAATTGTAATTTTTTTTTGTTTATTATTTAAGGTCCGTTTGGCATTACTTTTAGAGGCTGTTTTTTTAACTTTTTTAAAGAAGCTACGTTAAGTTAGGGTGTTTAGTAAATCTTACTTTTATCCAATAGTTTTTAAAAATTGTTTTCAAACAGTCAAATTTGAGAAGCAGGTTAGGAGTTACTTTTACAAAGCTGCTATTCTAAATTTACTAAGATAACCTTAATAATATAACTTAATTCTCAATATACTTATTTTATTTTTATCATAACAAATTAAATATATATTTTTAAAATAGGTATTTAAAATTTGAAAATCTTTAATAAACATGCTATGCAAAAATTTCATTCAAATATTTTTAATAATTAACAAAATATTTAAAAATAACAATGATACATATTAGTAGATGAATAATTTTTCTCCTTCACTAAAAGTAATTTATTTTAAAGAACTATTTTAATTAGTAAAATTTAAAATATATGTTCTTAAGATTATGAATATTGACCATAAAAATAGAAATAAAACTAACTATGTATGATAAAATATGTCTACTTTCGTCATTATATATTTCAGTAGTAATTTTATACACAGTTTAACAAATACCTAAATTTCTACTTCTCGTACTCACAACAGTTTTGTAAAAATATTTATTAAACACCTATATGCTTCAGGCCACAACAACTTATTACTAACAGTACAACAATAGTAAAAAATTTTAACAGTACAATAATACCAAACTAGCCCTTTACATTATTGATTATTATTACGGAACTTGGTTTGACCTTTGATGTATGTCAATATTTGCACTATTTTATTATCTAAATTTACGTTTTATTTTATTTAATATTTATTCTTACCTTTGCTGAGGTTATTATCTCTTTCTTTCTTTTTTTTTTTTTTGGCTAGTGGAGATTATTATCTTACAACACTTCCTTTGTTATTTATTTTTTATTTTTAGCATTGTTCCATCCATGGTAAAAGATTTATGTGAAGCATGATTTTCACTTGATGTTGATTGCCAAATCCTAAATTAGATTTACCTTAAAAAGAAGAATAATAATAATAATAATAAAAGAATAAGATCACATTTGAGAGGAGCAAGAAAATTAATATAAGATACTGGTTAGATTTCTACCCCTTATTGTTTAGAATTAAAGAACTTTTGTTGATTTAGGTCTCGTTTCTTTCACCGATTCGAGTTTTTTTTCAGTAAAAAGCTCTCAGAAATAGTTATATCTAACTTTTTTACTAATGTAAAAAGTTCTTACATAAAATTACATCTCAACTCAAATTAAAAACTTAAATCAGCGAACTAAACAGATCCTTAAAATCTCGTTTCTTTGGTTTGCTTCTCTTTGTTAAAATGTTATCACTTTCTCTTTTGTTGTCTAGTAATTAATTAAATAAAACACAATAATCTTTCCTAACAACCCCAGAAAAGTGAAGGGATTTCGTTGATAAAGCATCACTTTCGATTTACGTGTATTTTTTATGAGAAAAAATATTATAGTGAATCATTAATCATGATTCAAATTATAATTTGAATTCTTCAACCAAACGTCCCATTAGGGATTAATGTTTCATACTTTGCACAGGTGTGGACTTGCAAATGTCAAGAGTTCCAAACATGCATAACTATGCAGCAGGTACTGCGGGTGCACAGGAGGACGGTTTATGTGATTTTGTAGAAAGGCGTTTTAGAAAAAAAAAAAAACCCAAATCAAAACCGTCCATTTGGAATAACGGGGGAGCGATTTACGAACGATTTGAGCCTAATCACGCTTTGTTAGAAGGGAAAATGAGACATATACTATTTAATTAAAATTTTTATATTTTAGTCTTGATTAATAACTTTTATAGTCAAATAAATATACCAGAAAAAAGGGTATTAATTAAAAATAAAAGATAAAAATTCAGACTCGTACATTTTTAAAAGTAAATTGTGTAATTTTCTCTTTTTTTTTTCCATCATGGAAAATGCTTAATGAATTTTGTTGGTATGTTTTTTTAAGATTAAAAAAAATCATCAACATCAAGCAATCTTTATATTTCATAATTCATATTTCATACTATTCAACATGAATCCCTGATCATGCATTCTATTTGTAAAAATCTATAATCTATAATATATATAGAAAGGGGAATGACTTTTGTACTTCAACCTTTCATTGAACTAATCCAATGGTTCAAACTTACTTTCTTTTAACTTAATTTAAATCTAATGGTTCAACTTTAATCCACGTGGCTTTTCCATTCTTTCACACCTCATACTTCACTTGGTATTCATGTTTTGTTTCCATCTCCCTCTTTTATCTTGTTGTTTTCTTAAACACTAAACAAAGTTTCAACACACATGCAATAAAGTAAAGTTCTAAAACATAGGTAATAAAATCGAAACAAGCAACGTAGTTAATAGTACTTAATAAAATCTTAATACATGCAATTAAAAATATAAAGGAATTTTTCTAATAAGACAAGAAAAAATGAATTATCGGTAGTTTTCTATTTTTCAATCGTTAAATATGTATCAGAAACTGCATGTTCTACATATTTTTTTAATCTGAAGTGATTTTGACTAGATTTAACAGTCAAAACTAACCCTACCAATAGACCAGCTTACAGTAGAAGGGCCAATTTGGCTTCTTTTTGTTTTTTTTTTTGTTTTTTTGATCAAGATGTATGTATTGTGTTTCTTTTAGACATTTAAATAAAACTAAGATCTTAGCTGGAAAAAGTTACAAATACTAGGGTTCTTGACTTCTTGTTCATCTCAAACTCTTCACAAGTATGATTGTTACTTACAACTAATATTCATGAGCTTCTAACTAAGAAATTGAAAAAGGCACCTTAATTTAATAGAGAATTTTGTGGTAGGGAAAAGGAAAAGGATGAAAATTTTCATTAAGTAGTGCATAGTTTTAAAACATCATAAATATTCATAAAATTCCATTAAATTTACATATCTTTTTAGTTTCATTATGCATAATGATTTTAACACGATCTAATAATAAAAAACTTCGCAAGATTAATAACATGTTTTTTTTTTTTTTTTGAAATATCTCCTAATTCTTCCTAATTTATTATGATATTTGAGATCTAACTCGAGTCTACCACTTTAACAAAAGCTAATATCATTTTGTAGTTGAAAACACTTGAAACAAATTTGTTAGTGCGTCTTTGACTTTATAAGATGCCCTTCTCTCGTTTTATTCGTTTAAATTTAGAGCTTGAGTTAAAAAGTGAATTCATGTGAGAGAAAATCTTGTATTAGAAAAAGTTGAATTCAAATTTTTGTGAGAGAAAATCTTGTATCAGAAAAAGTTGAATTTAAATTTTTATGAGAGAAAATACTATAACAAAAACTTGAATTGTGATTCGAACTAGCGAAATGAATGGGGGTTTAATTTGTTCAACAAAAAGAAGTTAGTTTTGATTTTTAAGCACTCAAAAGGTCAAAAATAGGCTAGTTCTAAGCAGTATTCAGTTATATATGTATACTTACACTTCATCAGAATTTTTAGAAGAAACATGATCACTTCCTTGATTGGAATCACCATCCAAGGGCTTCTTGGGAATTCTAACTTCTAAAATTGTGTCGTTTGTCAAATATGCCTCAACTTTTTTCCAATCTGCATCCTCTGGCAGCTCAAGCCTCCGAACATACCCATATTCCCACCAATTGCCACTTCTCCAGTCCTTGTTCTTGCCCTCTCTCATCTGCTGATTCCATTGCCCACAAATCTCCACAACCTTCTGATTCTCAGCATACACTTGAACATTATTTTTCCCAATCCCTGTTTCAAAAATTGGACGGTTATCTCCAATTCTCGAACGAAATTTGTTGCAGAGTGAACGATTATAAATTGTTCATACTAAATAAGGACGCGACTGAAATTTTATAAAGTTATGCGCGTACTAATTAGAATTTAAAATATAAATTGGGGCATGTGTCCCCACTTTACTTTATATAGAGGTCCATGCCTAATTATAGAGAGTGTATGAATTTTAGTGTCACATCATACGTACCAACATAAAAATTACTATCAGACGTTTGGTTCACGGATTCAGAACCATGATTTAGAACTATGACACGAATCCTCATACTAAACACAGACTAAGAAAAAAGTGGGCTCTATCTACTAATAAAAACTTGACTTTCAAAATATTCACTGTTAATAATATGTGTCTATACCTAAATTAAGAATTTTCCCATACTAGAAACCATTTTCTTTTATTTTGAAGGAGAATTCTAAAGAATACCCTAATTTTAAGACTTTGTTCAAATCATTATATTAATTCTATTAATATTGTATACTTTTGGATACGATTTTATTTGGATTTAACGGTTGGAAACATACGATAATATACCTATTGCCAAAAACTGTTATTTAATTTTGAATATGAAAAACCCATATAAATGCTCATGATGTATCTCCCATCCTTTACATTTTTTTCCTTTCATAAAGTCATCTGATCAACTGGAATCCATTAGAACATATGGTATTGGGGTCCCCTATAATTTCAAAACATTTAACTTGTGACTCAAGAAACAATGATTCTAGAGCCCTTTCTTCCTCAAGTCACTCAACATATATTATATAATAACCATAGTCTTTGTTCATAAACATTAATAACAGTCAATTTTTGATATATTATATATATTTAAGAAGTGTTTAGAAACTTACCTGGGAGTTCTCCTTTGAGCACATAATCTTGGTCAGTTTTGCACCAATCAACACTTGTTTGGCCAGAGCTCCGGAGATTACACAACAAGATTTCAGACTCAAAATCCCAAAGTGGGAAAGCATCAGAAGGGTCAAAAAACTTGCCAAACAACAAGGGGCTGAACAATGAACCATCACCAAACACTTTGTTCAGCGTTGGAATATTGCCTTGTGAAATGAACAGTTTGAACACATCATCCCGGAGAGAAAAACACCATTTCTTTGCATTTTGGTCCTCTTTTAGGACCTCAATCTGTCTCCTAATATTGCTCATTTCTAGACTTGGCCAAAAAAAAAAACCTTATTCAGAGCTTTGTGATTGTGATGGGGAGCGTTTTGTGGTGCTTTGGTTCTTATATATAGTGCAAGATAAGCCTTAGTGAAACAGAGAGAGAGAGAGAGAGAGAGAGAGAGAGAGAGAGATTGCTAATTGGTTAGAGGATGGAACAAATTCCTTTGGAATATTTGGAGGGCTGTAAAGCTAAAAGAAGAATATTTCTCTCTTTTTTATTTAAGCTACTAGAGATTGCTAATTGGTTAGAGAAAAATTGTGGCAGGCAGATATTAGACATGAAAATGACCTTTGGTGATGAATTGGTTTGTGTAAAGTAGTAAGCTGAGGATGTGGAAGAATGGAAAAAGATGACCACCTTGAAAAATTGATAGTTCTCTTGTGCAGAATCTAATATACGAACCATCCAATCCCATGTCTTTCTGTGCACACAAATCCATCATGAAAAAGATGTATGTATATATATGCATACATGTATATATATATATATATATATATATATATTTATTGGGCAATCTCATGTTTTTTCCTTATTGTACAAGTATGGAATAGATCTCCCTTTTCATTTGCCTTCAAGGTTGGGTGGTTTTCCATTGTTAATCATATGCTCAAGTGTGGGTGTGATCGTGAGAAATATATGAAGTTCAATTTTATAGGTTATGGAAGTTTTCCATTCGTTTCATGGGTCCGAATTTTGTGAGTTTGAATAGGTTTTTTTTTTTCGATATGACGTTTAGTAATAGTATAAGATTTAAACAGAGAATAAAGTTTAAATCAACGTTTAGTTATATTATTAGAACTTATTAGAACTATGACTTTTTAAAAAATGTGAGTGAAAATAGTTGGTAGAAACTTTTAAGTTGAGTTTATTGCTATTTTGGGAGGTGGGGGAGATAAAGTTGAGTTCAACCTTCAATTTTGTATTCAAATGAACCCTAAACCCAAATTCAAATTCAAAATGTTATGCAACTAAACAATGGTTTAAATTGACTTTTGAGTTTAGACCCACCCTCAATCCTCCAACTAAACAGGCACTGGTCCCGTTCATTTCACTTATTTGAGTTTAGAATTCGAGTTTTGCTACAGTAAAAAGCTCTCAGAAACAGTCACATCTAACTTTTTTACTACAGTAAAATGCTTTCACATAAAATCACATATCAACTCGAATCAACGAACTAAACGGGCCTAGACCGTAGGGTTTTATTAAATAATCGTCAATCAATCATCAGTAACAATGAGAATACAAATCAAGTGAACACACCAGTACATAGTAATGTAATTTAACTCATTTGTGTTTTTTTTTTAGTTATAAGAATAGTGAGTTTAGATAATGTTGGGGATGCATTGTATTCCCCTATGGCTTATAAATTTCTCTCGAAATGATTGTCTATATACTTGTCCATAATAATATGATTTGGTTGGTGTATTCGTGTCATGATTTGAATAATGATTCGTGATTTACTATAATATTTTTTCTCATAAAAAATACACGTAAATTAAGAATGATTCTGAATTCATAAACCAAACATTGCACTTATTATTCCATTAAATAATTATTGGTATTTTATGTCATATTTTATTTTATTACATGACTTTAGATTCTCGTCATGATTAGTATGTGCAACGATAGCAATTTAGGAGTTGTTGAGCTCATCAATTATGTAGGGTTTCGGTTTAATAATCTTAGGTTCCTTTCTGGGCATGATTATGTGAAAGGAATATTTTGAATTGGGTATCTCTTATCAAGTAGCATCTCCACTTCTTTTAACGTTTCCATTTCAATTCTTTTTCATGTGCCAATAATTTTGTACGGTAAAATTTGTGCGTTGCAATTAACACAACAATAATTAACATATCTACCAATAGCAATTAAAAGTCAAAATTTAATATATGCTATGTCTGGTGTCAAATCATTTAGCATAAAAACCAGTTGCATATTGGAGAGTGATTTTTCTACTCAAATACTAAAATCTGACCTCGGTATTGACATTGCATTGGTGGTTTAGTAGTATCTGCATGATAGATGCTTTTGAATTTCCATCCACGGAAATTCTGGAGTTACTTTGGAGAGTGGAATATCTTTTGTTTGTGTTTGAAAATAGGTTATCTTATCTTGAAAGATCAGAGGCCTTTTTATGGTAGATTAATTTACATTTTACACTTTAGAAGGTGAAGGATGATGCAAAGTTGATGGCTAACTAAGAAAATGCATACAAAAATCTTAGCCGTGTTTAGAATTGATCCCGTTTTTGTTTTTTATGTTTTTCGAGAAAAAAAAATGAAAACGTTTCTTAAACGGCGTTTGGCGCAATAAAGACAAAAAACGGAAATGAAAACGATTTTCTGGTTTAGTGTAAAATGAAAGAGAAATGAAAAGATTTTAGTCGTTTTTCATTTTTTGTTTTCATTTTGTCTTCTCTTGAGCAAAGAGAGAGAAAGGGAGACATTAATAGGTTTTTTTACACTGAAAATAATCTATTGATAAAACTACCAAACACATTTTTAAAAATGATTTTTGTCTGAGATTAAAAACGTTTTTATTTTCATTTTCATACAAAAAATAAAATTATTTTAGAACGAATTTCAAATGCACCCCTTGTTTTTTAAACTGGTTGGGAGTGGGAGAAAGAAAAGGGCCCAAAATTAGATCGAATAGTTGGACTGGAACATATGGGGTGCGTTTGGAATTGGTTCCAAAACGTTTTTATTTTCTGTACGAAAATGAAAATGAAAACGTTTTTAGTTTCATTTTTGAATTATTTCTAAAAATGCGTTTGGTAGTTTTATTTAGAGATTGATTTCAGTTTTTAAAAAAAACTGAAACTGCGTTTGGTGGTTTAATTTTTGAAAACATGTAATAATATATTAAATAATAATATATTAAATAAATATATTAAATAAACATATATAATACAAAAACGGTTTCAGAAAAGAGGGAAGAAAATGAAAAAGAAAAAAAAAAGTGAAATCCGTTTTTCAGAAAACAGAAAACGAAAACGAGAAAATGAAAACACATTTTTTTCGTTTTCTGATTTCCACAAAAAGATAAAAACGTTTTTGGTTTTGTTTTTTAAAAAAAATTGCACCAAACACGTTTTTAACACCCGTTTTCATTTTTTTGCTTTGAAAACCGTGAAAAACGAAAACGAAAACGCAAACAAACAGGCCCATGAGGATTGTCTAGAGGAACACAGGTCCATTTGCATTGCAATGAAATGGGTGGTGATTTTGGAAAATGGTTTTAATGTTGGGAAAATGAAGTAAATAGAGATTTATAGTAAATAATAGAAATAAATAGTAATTTTTAAAATTATTTAAAGTAAATAACAATTTACTGTATAAATATTCTTTTTATGATTAATAAAAATATTTTTTCCGCATAAATTTTGTTTTTTACGACTCATAAAAAAAATTGTCTTTGTAAATAAAAATCTTTTACCACATAAATTATTTGTTACCCGTCATATTTAAAAAATTTACACGTTAAACTATTATTTACTTCAAATAATTTTAAAAATTATTATTTATTTAATTTAGTTTCATAAACTGCTATTTACTACGGCTTCTGTTTAATGACTTATTGAAGATAATTATAGTAGCCGGCAAACATTCATACATTATATTGAAATTAAATTTTTTTAAAAAAATATTATTAAAATATAAAAAGTGATATACTAGTTTTTATATTTGTATCATATTTCTTAATATAAAATATTCAATGATACTAAATTTTATTATGTTTGTAATTTATCAAAAAGTTTGCTATATTTTAATTTTACTATTTAAATTTGGCTATATGTGTAAAGAGCCCTTAATTTTTCTCGTTTTCCGTAAGTCCATAGTTATCGATCAAAACCAATTGATAAATTTCATTATTACATAATAAATCTCATAGTTACCGATCAGAATAATTGATAAATATCAGTAAATATAATGAATAAATTAATATTTATTGACTAAATTTTATTATTTTGTTTATTATCATCAAATAACCTTTTATACTGAATAAGAACAAAAAAAATCACTTAATACATAAAGTATGCATGATTATCATTATATCTCACAAAAGTGCTGTTTCTATTTTGAAAAAAAAAAAAAAAACAAAAAGAAAAAAAAAAGTGCAGTTTCTATAATTGGTGAATGGGCAGATGGAAAAATTGCAGCGTCAAGATCTTAAACCCTACAGAACACACAGGTGGGTAACAGGTTAGGCCTTGGCCCAAAATCTAGTAGCATGGGCTGTTGTCTCAAAACCCGGGCCGTAGTTATTGAAGAACAACAAAGGGAATACCGAAATAGTAAAAAATATGCCAATATGAAAAGTTTAAGAAAGTATATAGATCAATTTTTAGTTATAGAAATTAATAAGTCATAATTTGTTAAGTTATAATTTAAAACCAAATAAGTCATAGACAAACTTGTCAAGTTATGGTTCATAGTCAGATAAGTTATGGACAAAAACTGTGATTTATGGACAATAACTTGTCAAGTTATGGTTCATAACCAGACAAGTTATGGACGAAAACAGTAATTTGGCCTATTTATTAACTTATGTAAACTATTGGCCTATTAATTTTAATTCATCTTAAATCTTGACCTATTTTCCTTTTTCTCCCGAAGGAATATGCAGAAAAGAAAACTTTTTATTCTGAACTTTTTCAGAAACAAGTCAAAACAAGTGTTAGTATTAAGTTATAATTGAAGTTTTTATAACGTAGACATTATTTTATGAATAAAAAGAATAAATACAAAAGAAAAATGATTTAGGAATTTAAAAAGAAAAAAAGTTGTTTACACTAATAAACTCTAAATATATTAATTTGTTTTATTTTGATGGTCGATATTCACTTTGTGATATCTGACTACTACGAGATTTATAAAATATAAAGTTTTGATCCATCATTTAATAAATTTACTATTTTTAAACAAAATATAGCATTAGTATAGCATGTTAGGGCGGTATAAAATATTAAAAGAAACAGAGATCTAAGACTATAATCTAAAAAATAATAATAGACTGGGGGCATAATTTAATTTTTTATTTCAGATTTTTTTTCTATCTTTTTAAAGAAAAACACCGACATGTCATTCATTATTGTATTAGATATTGTCTTAAAAAAGACAATTTATTAACTAAGGAATAGTTTATCAATTATGTAGTCAAAATTGTATATTTCAATAATGTTGACGGTCAAATTTCGTCAACAGGGTTACGCCGGGTCCTCCTGGTATCCCGTGAGGTTACCGGCCAAGAATTGTTTGTATAAATAAAATAATTGCTACTGCATATGTGGTGCACTTTGGTGGTAAAGAAAGGACACGAAAGAAAGTGTTTCAACGTAAGAACACACATAGTTTATAGTGGTTCACTCCGTTAATCAATAGCTACATCCACTGTAATTTTGTATTTCTTTTTAGACTCTTACAATTTACATGTATCGTTATTCTTCCTCTGATTGAATATTAAAGAAGCCAATCCCCCCCTCTCGTGTATGGAGCTTTGCCCCTTTTATAACTCAAGGTTCCTTCGTGGGCAGTTTTCCTTTGTAGGTAGAAGTACTCGAGTGGCCTACCTTTCTAGGCCCAGACCGTAGCCCACTAATTACCTTTTGAACTGTTCACTCAGCCAATTAGTCTTTCATTACGGCTCTGTAGATTCCTGTAATCCTTCACTGTCCACTGTAGGGCGGTTTAAGGGTTTGCAATTAATGCATGTACTGCAGACATCTCCTATCCCTAGATGCAACTTGTGATGTTAGGTTCTTTTTTGAAGAGTATTCCCCTCGCCGTCTGTGCTGTGTAGACCGCATGTCTTTCCTGGCAGTCAACCCTTTCCAGACATAGGAATTTTGTTGCCATAAGATCGGCGGCACGAATGCCGGGTCGATGCCCTAAGTCAGGCCTTCTTTGCAACGTAGAGGGGAAGCGAGCTTCAAGCGGCGAGAGTTGTCGCCTTTCGAGGAAAAGTAGGGCCACGTGTCATGCTGTCGCTATTCCACATGTCACCCATATTTTCCCACACAACAGCTGCCCCCTAGGTCGAGGGTTTCCTTTAGACAGCCTCGAGCTAGGTTCGGGTGTATTTCTATGCCTCGGGTGTGGGAACCTAATTCCGAGCCTTCCTTCGCAATGATGGTCTTGACGCTTTGGATTTCCTCGAGGAACGTAATCATCGCGTCGGTCATTTCACCAAGCTGACGTAAGGTTTTATTTTGGAAAGACGAATACGAACCCTTGGATCGTGCTCCTTCATCTTCCCGCCTTTGTTTGCTGCCATCAGATCTGGGCAAAATACCCTTACCGTTGGATTTTATGAACTTTATCTGACGGTCAGGGGTCGAGGGCTTGATTTCCCTTAAATACTCCTTGAACTGAAGCCATTTTTTCCCAAGCTTCTTGAACTGCCGTTACTTTGCCTGAATTCTTTCTTGTAGATTCCGACTTGCATCCCTTGCTCTTCTCGGTGCCTCGTAAAGCTATCTCGGTTCCCAAATTTTTTCCAGATTCTGACTCACTGGTAAGCTTAACGATTGCTCGTTTGTATTGCTTGATGATTTAACTGGCTTTCCTATTGAACCACACGCATGTTAATATGTGAAATGTAGAGGATAAAGACTTACCATGCGCTTTGTTTGACCCACGTATGCTAATTTTTCTGATTTCTGGCTGATTGTAGTCTCTGACTCTCGGGTTCTGATGAACCTCGATTGTTATGAACATTCACCGTTACCATTTTTATATGAATGGTCGACATTATGTTGTGAGGCGCTAGTGGTAATTGAGCAATCATCATTTAGAATGGTCGTCGTTTACTCTTTCCTTTCGACTTAGGATTTTGACTTAGCTTCTTGTCTTTTTTACCACCAGAACAATGGCCCCAAAACCCACCCGTCGAGAGGACCCGTTCATTGTACGACCAGACTTCCCTTTTGTGGCGGAGATTTCATGGTCATCTTCCCCGTCAGACAGCGACTCAATATTAAGGGAAGTAGAAGAATATGTGGCCGGACCAAGCTACGATTTTGGCGACGAGTTTTACAGCGTCGACCGTATAATTGAAGAAGAAGTTAATAAGATTCCTTTTACGGGAGGCAGCGTATGTGGGGTTGCCGGTTCACTGGTGGAGGCCCCCTTGGTTGCCACGAGCGGAGACCCAGACAAGCCATTTTTTACGGCCGATGTCGTGGCGTCGAGGGTCCGAAATAAAGACATCATCCGGGCTATCAAAGAAGGTTGCATTGACGGGAGATGGTTTGAGTACCTCCTCCCGGATGTACATTTTAGGACCAGTATGCCTCCTATCGGGTATCTCCCTGTATATACTCGGGCTGTCACGGCTGGGATGACCTGACCCGTTCATCCTTTCGTCAAGGACTACTGCCATTTTTATGGTATCTCTCCTGCCCAATTGGCGCTGAATTTTTGGTATTGTTTTGCCAGAGCCTGGGTTTTGTGGAGCCAGTGGCTTGATATGGACCTACCGCTGGGTGAGTTTATGTTTATGTATAGGTTATGCCACATCGCCAAATGTGCGGGGTGGTATTTTTTGAGTGGGCATGGGCGATCCAAGCCTAGGCTTGGTACGCTAATACAAGGTATTCCCTCATCATCACATGGGTGGAAACCCATGTTTTTCATGATACGAGAGCCTTTTAACTTTCACCCTGATGACCGCATGCCCCGCCGAAGGAAGGTGCAAACGTCATTTAGGAATATGGGTGATAATTTGACATTTCATTTCTTTCCCTTTCCTTCTTTTCTTTTTTTTTTTACAGTGCTGATAGTTCTTTTATCCTGCAGTTAGCCACGATTGGCCGAAGCTCGCTGGGAATAGATTGGCGAGGGTTGAAAAGGCTTTTTTTGTACTCAGAGAATGATCGCCATATTAACACCCTCTTGACTGAGTCCAACCTTAGAGGAGCAGGGTTGATTCTTGACCTTCCAGACCCCACTGATCTTCCTGCCATTCGTGAATACTTTCATCTAAACGACGAAGGTAAACTCCTGGGCTCGACGCTTCTCTTAATCTTATCTTGCATAACTGCACGTTGATTGCATTCTGACTTGTCATTTGTACAGAAATGACTTCTTTAAGGATTCAGCTCCCAGGCAACCAGCAGCCTCAGTCCGGCCCGTAGCCTTAATCTAAAGGAAAAGAGAAGGCTAACACCTATTCCCCGGCGCCGAAGAGAAGGAAACCCACGGAGGTTTCTTCGAGGTCAGGGGCGGAAGCTCCTGCGCCTAAAAGGGGACACAAAGAGAGGGTGCCAGTGACCGAGACTTGGACGCCGGCGGTTCCAATCCCCGACGTTGCTGATATTCCTTCGGCGCCTAGGGAACGCGTGCTTATTCCGGGGGTGAAAATCATGGATTCCAACTTCCAAGTTCCGGACATTTCTGACGCTGAGATTGGGGCCATGCTGAAGCTTCCTCCCCGTTTCTCCCTTGTCTTCCAGGCCTTATACGAATCATTTCTTAAGCCGCACTAGATCTCCGCCGCTCATTCTTCTCTGGTGGATCGTCAACGCAAGTAGATTTCCTTCCAGATTCATGTAAGCTTCAACTGTGCTTTTTTCATTTTTAGATTCGTCATTCGCATCTTTATTTTCTGACTTCCAATTTCTCAGGGCCTAGTTCTTGCCATTCTCAACCTCATTGATCTAGTCAAGGTTGAGGAACGTGGTAAGGAGATGGACAGTCTGGAAGCCAAGCTTACATCTCTTCTTGATGAAGCCAAGAATAAGTGCTCGTCTGCCGTCGAGGAGAGGGACGTGGCCGTGGCCAAGCTGGTGAGTTTGGAAGGCGAACTGGGCAAGCTGTCGAGCCTTCAAAATGAGTTGGCCAGTTTGAAGACTGCGGTCGAAGAGCTTACAAAACGGGCGGAGATCTCTGAGAAGAAATTGGCCGAAGCTACTGAGGCCGTGAAGAAGTGCTTTGCCGAGGGAAGGGCTGAAGGGAAGAAGGAAGCCAAAGCCGAGGCCTCAGCAATGTTCGACGCCAAGCGCGCAGAGATTATTGAGGAGTTCAAGGCTTCCCCGGAGCTCATTGGCATTCGCACCAAGGACTTTCAGTCTGCTGGACAATAAATTGTCGATTTGATTAAACAAGAGCATCCCGAGTGGGATTTGAGCTTCCGTTATGTTCCTCCGCCTGCTGCTGACGACGACAATTCTTCCCCGTCTGGCGATGGTGATGACTCGGTGGCTGGCGGCTAGGCTTAGGGCTTTTTTTTTTTTTTTTTTGTAGAGACTGCTATATGTTATTATATACATTTTATATAATATTGGATTTCCTTTTATTTTATTTGTTTTTGAAGATAGTAGATTTCATGATTGTTCATCGCTCTCCTTAGAGGAGCAATTTATTTCTACCCCTTGGGGTCGTCGTCTTAGTAAATTTCTTAAAATTTGCTAAGTGTTCGCCTCTCCTTCTTGGAGGAGACGACGTTAACTTTACCCCTTGGGGTCGTCGTCTTAGTAAATTCCTTAGAATTTGCTAAGTGTTCGCCTCTCCTCCTTGGAGGAGACGACGTTAACTTTACCCCTTGGGGTTGTTGTCTTCTAGTAAATTTCTTAAAATGTGCTAAGTGTTCGCCTCTCCTCCTTGGAGGAGACGACGTTAACTTTACGCTTTGGGGTCGTCGTCTTAGTAAATTCCTTAGAATTTGCTAAGTGTTTGCCTCTCCTCCTTGGAGGAGACGACATTAACTTTACCCCTTGGGGTCGTCGTCTTCTAGTAAATTCCTTAAAATTTGCTAAGTGTTCGCCTCTCCTCATTGGAGGAGACGACGTTAACTTTACCCCTTGGGGTCGTCATTCTCTAGTGATCCGTAGACCCCTTACTGCCCCCATGTCTGTTTAATATACTTTGGTTTTTTAAGCAGACATGTTATTAATGGGTAAATTCATTTCTTATTTTTGAACAATATTTCTACAAACACATCAATTTATTTAAATTGACAAAAATACAATTGAGATGCATAAGAATTACATACACTATTGGTAGTACAACCTTAACTGTTCTGCATTCCACGGGTGTTGAATTCGCTTGTCGGTGAGGCTTTCTAAAATGTAGGTGCCAGGACGCAACACTTTCCTTATACGGTAGGGTCCTTCCCAAGTTGGGCCCAGAGGACCAGTATTTTTGGGTTTCATACTCTGTGTCACCTTCTTCAATACTAGGTCTCCTGGGACGAACCTTCTTTGTCTAACTTTCTTGTTGTAATACCGTGATGTCCTTTACTGATAGGCGGTGAGGCGTAGTTGGAAGTCGAGCCTTTTTTCTTTTAACAGGTCGAGTTCTCCATTCATGGCTTCTGCATTACCATCGTCGTTGTAGACAACAGTTCTTAGAGTTGGCGTCTCAATTTCCACGGGGAGTACCGCCTCGATGCCATACACCATGGAGAAGGGTGTTTCACCCGTGGTGGTTCGGCTTGTCATTCTATATGCCCACAGGACCTTTGGAAGTTCTTCGGCCCATCTCCACTTTAAATTGTCAAGCTTCTTCTTTAGGGTATACTTCAATATTTTGTTGACAACCTCAATTTGACCATTGGACTGTGGATGTATTGGCGCCGAGAATTCCTTTCGAATGCCTAAGCTGTTGCAGAACCTGCGTGTTGATGCATTATCGAATTGTTTCCCATTGTTAGATACTATTGAGTGTGAGACCCCAAATCTGCACACGATGTTGTTCCACATGAAGTTGGTGCAAGCTGCTTCCGTGGTCGTAGTTAGAGCCTTTGCCTCTGCCCATTTAGTGTAGTAGTCTACTGCGACGTTGGCGAACTTAAAGCCTCCTGGTGCGAGGTGCAAGGGCCCGATCAGGTCGATCCCCCATTTGACAAAGGGCCATGGGACTGAGAATAGGGGTTAGGTTTTCTGGGGGTGCTCTAGGAATTGTGGCATATTTTTGGCACTTATCGCAGTGTCGAGCGTATTGGAATGCGTCTTTTTTAAGCGTAGGCCAATAGTACCCCTGTCTCAAAACCTTAAGAGCTAAAGACTGCCCCCAGTATGATTATCACATACTCCTTCATGGATTTCCCGGAGGACCTCCTGGGCCTCGCTATCTTTTAGGCACCGCTGCAAAGGCGTTGAATAGCCTCGTCGGTAAAGAAAACCGTCATACAATAGGTACCTGGTGGCTTTATACCTGATTCGTCTGGCCTCGTCTTTATCATTCGACAGCTTTACATCCGTTAGATATTGGATAAGTGGCGTCATCCAACTCTTGTCTGTCTGGATGGTCAAGGCCTCAATTTTTTCCTCAACGGTCAGCCGCTCAAGTTATTCGATAGGAACGATCCCTAGTATGTCGGAATCCCTTGAAGACGCTAGCTTCGCTAGGGCGTCGGCGTTGGTGTTCTCAGCTCGTGGTATTTGAAGTATTTCATAGCTTTTGAACTTGATGAGTTCTTCCTTTACCTTTCTCAAGTACGTACCCATTTTTTTGCCGCGCGCTTGGTATTCCTCATTTACTTGTCCAACGACTAGTTGAGAGTCCCTGAAGATGCTGAGCCTCTTGATTTTTAAGTGATTTGCCAATTGCAGCCCTGCAATCAACGCCTCGTACTCTACTTCATTATTCGACGCATTGAATTTAAATTGTACTGCCGAAGTAATCTTGTGGCCTTCTGGGCTGACCAACAGGACGCCGGCTCCTGACCCATTTTCGCTCGACGCTCCATCCACGTAAAGCTTCCACTTCGTCATTTCGACTTCTTCGCGTGTGGTGATAGTCAGTCTATGAGAGAATTCGGCCATGAAATTAGCCATCGCCTGCCTCTTGATTGCTATTCTCGGTACATACTTAATGTCGAACTAGCTTAACTCCACCGACCATTTGAGAAGTCGACCAGAAGTTTCGGACTTTAGTAACGCCTGTCCTAACGGGTGGTTTGTAAGAACCTGTATTGTGTGGGATTGAAAGTAATGCCGTAGCTTCATTGAGGCTACCATCAGGGCGAGGGCCAGTTGTTCCATTTTAGTGTATCTTAACTCGGCGTTGAGGAGTTTTTTGCTTACATAGTATACCGGCAGCTGGACCCTTTCTTCCTCTCTTATTAGCACAGAGCTCACGGCGTGTTGTGACACGGAGAGGTATAGGCTCAGCTCCTCGTCGGGGATGGGTTTTGATAGGATCGGGGGCCTGCCCAGGTGCTCTTTTAATTTTTGAAAGGCCTGCGACACACCCTGTTTACCTTTACACCTCTTTTGGTTTAGTTGGAGACCTCAAATCCTGCAAGGCTTTTATCTTTTCAGGATTAGCCTCTATCCCCTGGTTATTGACCATGAAACCAAGGAATTTCCCTGATCCAACTCTAAAGGCGCACTTCAGGGGGTTTTGTTTCATGTGGTATCTTCTCAACACGCCAAACATTTCCCCTAAATGGTCGACGTGTTGGGTGGCCCTGGCACTCTTTATAAGCATATCGTCGACGTAAACTTCCATTGATTTGCTAAGTAGTTAAGCAAACATTTTATTCACGAGCCTTTGGTATGTAGACCCTGCATTTTTCAAGCCAAAATGCATTACCTTGTAGCAGTAGAGGTCCCTATCGGTTATGAAGGATGTGTGCTCCTTGTCGGTCGGATGCATAAGGATCTGATTGTATTCGGAGTAGGCATCCATAAAACTCAGCATTTCATACCCCGCTGTGACGCCGACCATTTGGTCTATTCGAGGGAGCGGGAAACCATCTTTTGGGCAGGTTTTGTTGAGATCATTGAAGTCGATGAATGTTCTCCATTTTTCGTTAGGCTTGATCACCAAAATGGAAGACCCATCATGGGTAATGGGTCTCTCTAATGAAACCATTGTTGATTAACTTATCGATATCGACCTCTTCTTTCAATGCCTCATACCTCTCTAGGTTCATTGGTCGGCGCTTCTGGCGTTTAGAGGGATATGAAGGGTCGATATTTAGATAATGGCATAATATCAGCATGATTCCAGGCGAAGACATCCATGTTATTCTTGAGGAAGCCCTTGACTTCCACCCTAAGTGATGGGGTTAAGTCTGAACCTATTTTTAGCACTCTGGTTGGCTCGTCCTCGTCGACTTGGATCTCCACCAATTGCTCGACGGGTTGAGACCATGTGACCTCCTCTTGGACCTTAAGGTCTATGTCCTCAATGGCGCCTTGACAGACCATTCTGGCCTCCTATCTCCCCGGCTGGTCATATTAGTACAAGGCATCAGAATACGCAACCCTAGCCTCATACTGGTTGCTCTTTATTTCACCTACACCATTTAGGGTAGGGAATTTGACCTTCTGGTGGTAGATGGAGGTTCCCTCAGCGCTTGAAGGGTCGGCCTCCCAATGATGACATTGTATTGGGAGCCTCCCTTTATTACGACAAAATTAGCCATTATAGTGGCTTGTCGAGGTTTCTCCCCTGCGGTTATAAGTAGCCGGATTGTCCCTTGAGGGATGACAGAGTCCCCAGTGAAACCATACAACGGCCTGGAGGTTCTTTCTAATTGCTCCTTTGGGATCCCTATCTTTTCCAGGTAGTCAGAGTATAGAAGGTCTACCGAGCTCCCATTGTCCTCCAGGATTCGGCATACAGTGTGATTTCCAATTACAGCTTCTACCACAAGGCGTCGTTGTGGGGGAAGTAAACCCCGTTGGTGTCATCCTCATTAAACGCCACGTCAGTTCTGCCGAACCTTGTTGCTTTCGTGGCGGAGACACTCAAGAACCTTTCCTGGTAAACCCTTTTGGCTTCGTGGGCGTAGTCTTTCTGAGATCTCCTCGAGTATCCTCCAATATACGGACCCCCGAGGACGGTTCATATGACGCCGACGGGTTCTCGGTCCTCTGGTCGCTAATTTTCCTCTCGGTGTCGACCGTCATTTTGGCCACCGTGGCCATCATTTCTTGGTCTCTGCTCGGCCTTGAACTCCTGCATTCTTCCCTCACGAATTACCCTTTCGATCTCATCTTTAAGATTGGCGCAATCATTGGTGTGGTGGCCAACATCGCCGTGGAACCTGCAATATTTTTTCTGGTTCCTTCGGCTAAGATCTGACCTAATTGGCTCTGGGTGGCGCAGCAAGTTTCCGCGACCTACCTGATTAAACACTTCCTCGACTTCTACTGTTAATTCATGGTAGGAATCGTACCTTTGAAATGGCCGAGGCTTGCGGTTATCCTCTTGCCTAGGCTTCTTGGCTTCTGGAGCGTTCGGCGTGGAAGCAGGCTGCTTGTCCCTGCTTCCTCCGCCTCTTCATTTCTTTCCATCCTGCTTTCCTGCAGTCGACCCTTGCTCAGTCCCTTTGTTTTTGTTGGACCTCTGCTCAGAGTCGTTCGCATCTGCTTCCTCAACGTTGATGTACCTTTGCGCTCGTGCAAGGAATTCTTTGTAACTAGACGGGGGCTTCCGGTTCAGCTCTCTCTTGAAGGGAGTAATCTTCTTCATGCAAGATAACGGCCCCATCAAGGCCTCTCTGTCAGTTATGTCCGTCGTCGCGGCGACAGCTTCCCCATACCTTGCAAGCCACTCTTTTAATGACTCGTTTAGCTTCTGGTATCTGCTTTGGAGGGACATATTTTTTCACTCCCATAAACTGGAGGAAAATGCTTCCTTCATCTCATCCCAGCTTGAGATTGAGTTTGGTTTTAGCGTTCGAAATCATATCCGGGCAGAGTCCGTTAGATGGTTTCGGAAGGCTCAGCACATGATCTCCTCGGCATATCCATGTAAAAGCATATGCCCTGTGTACATTTCTAGGTGATCGTCGGGATCCCCTCTGCCGTCATACGGTGGGATCAACGGTGACCTATATTTATCGGGGAGAGGTGGTGCCATAACTTCTGCGGTAAACAGGTGGTCGTGCGTCCGGCTAGGTGTGATGTCGACGTTCACCACCTCGGCCACTCGCCCTATATTTTTCTTTAGGCCGGCGACATCGCCCGTGAGCTTTTGCTCTAGGCTGGCCATGCGCTCCATAATGGCTCGTGCCTCCTCCGTTGAGATTGCTGAGCCGGCTGCTCTCGAAGCTTCTGCCCTTTGTGCGTTGGGTCTGCCCCTTGCCCGTCCGCCCACTTGCACCGACCCCGTATCTCCTGGAAGGTTTCCACCTGGGTTCTGAGGTGGCGCTTTTGGGTTTCCCAGGCCTCTGGCTATTCGGTTCTCATGAGTCCGGAGTCCGGCGGCCCTTAGACGACTGCCGGAGGATTGGGAAGGTCGAGGCCTGGGATCACCTATAAGATTTTCACTGCCCCCGATTCCTTCTGGGATATCTTGACGGTAACCGGGGTTATGGTTTCCAGCTACAGCAGCTCCTAGTGGTCTCGGGACGTCTTCTAGAGGCGACCTCAACTTTCTTCCATCCAAGCGCTCAACGACAGTCATCAGCCCCCGCACCAGGTCGGTCAGAGTAGTGAGCTGGGCCTGCATTTGCACAGGGTCCGGTCGCAGCACATCTAGGGGTGGGACTTCATTCCTAACCAGAGGTGGGTATTCTTCCATCCCGTCGTTCGCCGGATGTGTGGCAGTTTCATCCATCTGGATGCCTTTGTTGATGGCCTCAATTCTTCTTCTTGGAGGCGTGTTTGCTGACTATGTTGTTGTTGGGGGTCAAACGTATGAACCAGAGATACTGGGTTTGTTCCCCAGTGGAGTCGCCAATTGTTGACAGTCAAATTTCGTCAACAAGGTTACGCCGGGTCCTCCTGGTATTCCGTGAGGTTACCGGCCAAGAATTGTTTGTATAAATGAAATAATTGCTACTGCGTATGTGGTGCACTTTGGTGGTAAAGAAAGGACACGAAATAAAGTGTTTCAATGTAAGAACACACAGAGTTTATAGTGGTTAACTCCGTTAATCAAGAGCTACATCCACTGTAATTTTGCATTTCTTTTTGGACTCTTACAATTTACATGTATTGTTATTCTTCCTCTGATTGAATATTAAAGAAGCCAATCCCCCCTCTCGTGTATGGAGCTTTGCCCCTTTTATAACTCAAGGTTCCTTCGTGGGCGGTTTTCCATTGTAAGTAGAAGTACTCGAGTGGCCTACCTTTCTAGGCCCAGACCGTAGCCTACTAATCACCTTTTGAACTGTTCACTCAGCCAATTAGTCTTTCATTACGGCTCTGTAGATTCCTGTAATCCTTCACTGTCCACTGTAAGGCGGTTTAGGGGTTTGCAATTAATGCCTGTACTGCAGACATCTCTCATCCCTAGACGCAACTTGTGATGTCAGGCTCCTTTTTTAAGAGTATTCCCTTCGTCGTCTGCGCTGTGTAGACCGCATGTCATTCTTAGCAGTCGACCCTTTCCAGACATAGGAATTTTGTTGCCATAAGATCAACAGCATGACTGGTCGACGGTATGCCAGGTCGATGCCCTAAGTCAGGCCTTCTTTGCAGCATAGAGGGGAAGCAAGCTTCAAGCGTTGAGGGTTGTCGCCTTTCGAGGAAAAGTAGGGCCACGTGTCACGCTGCCGCTGTTCCACATGTCACCTATATTTTCCCACACAATAAATAACAATAGAGAAATTTAATAATTCTTCATTTCAAAGACACCAAAACACACACATACATAAAACAGAAAATTTGACCATAAAAGGAATAAAAGAAGCTAAGTGTAAAAGAAGACAGAATTAATCACAAGTAACGAGATTATTTTTCAAAAAGTTGAGATTATAGTTTTAATATATCTATGAGAGAGCAATAAAGTTGAAATGGAGAGAAAATTAGTGAGGAAAAATAAGAAAAAAGAAAGGAGGTTATAGTAAACAAATGGGCCAAAAATAAAAGAAGGAAACAAAAAGAGTAAAGCGAAGAAAAGAGAGAGAGGAGAAAAACGTAAAGCGCTAAAAAAAATAAGAAAGATAAAAGTAAAGTACCATTTATAAGGGATAATGGTAGACAAATAAGAAAAAAAAAATTAAAGCACCAAAATGGTGGAGTTAAAAAGAAAAAAAAAAGATTCAAGTGGTTTTAAAGGTAAGGAGTTGTTTGGTTGAGGGATTCGTACCCCGATTCGAATCTTGGTTCGTGACTCGCTATAATGTTTTCTCTCACAAAAAAATACACGTAAATAAAAAATGGTTATAATCTCATGATTTTAATCCATGAACTAAACGTCTCCAGATTCTAAAGATAAAGGAAAGGAGAAAAAAAAAAGAAAAAAAAAAAGAAAAAAAGGGTAAAAGTGTCAAAAAGAATAATAAAAAATAAGAAATGGAAAAAAAGACAAACACCAAAATAGTGCGGAATGGAGGATGAAAAAGGGTAAGAGACTGCGCTAAATAAATGAAAGAAAAGAAAAAATAAATCAAAAAGAGAAAATATAATAAGGTAAAATGTCAAAACAAAAGTGAAACGAAAAAAAACACACAAAGCACCAAAACGGTTTGTGTAGGACGACTACAAAATGAACGGGGGGATTTTTCCTCTCTTTTATATATGTAGGTTATAAACACTTGTAGAGTGTGTTTAGAGGATGGGTTTAAACCACTATGGTTTGAATTCAAAAAAATGTTTGTTCTCACAAAAATTTTGAATTTAAAAAATTATGTTACAATATTTTCTCTTACAAAATTTAAATGTTGGTTCAAACCACGTGATTTAAACCTACATTCTAAGGGGCCCTTATATTAGTATTTCAAAAACTAACATCTATAGATAAAACTTTCTCAAAATTGACGTGAACGTCATCCATTAAGGCAGTTTCAATGAGCACGAGCAAAGTTGCGACAACCCTTGTTCCAATAAGCATGAGCTGCTTCTTGTCGCGACAAGGAGCTGGCAAGTTGCATAGCTCATCGTGACAACACGAAGAGGCTCAATGTCTCCAGAAATGGTTTCAGGGAAGGCCTACAGTGGTGGTGAAAAGAGTAGGAAGAAGGAATATGGTAAGTGGCGTGAGGTAGGGACAATGTTTGAAAAATTGACATTTCCACCGATATTTTCACAAAATTTCTCGTGTTTCCCCATTTTATTTATTGAAAACCTATTACCCAAATTGAAAAAAGTAAATTGAAAAACCCTAAATCTTAGTGTTGTTTGGTTTGTAAATTGAACCATAATTCACACATTTTTACTATAGTATGTTTTTTCTTATAAAATTTTAAATTTTTATTCAAACATATGAACTAAACGGGTGATTTTTCGAACTGCGATGTTGAGTGCTCTCAACAATGTGAGCATGCATCCCTCCTGATTGCAACAGGGGAAGAGTACGAACAAAATTAATTTCCTCGGTCATATTTACAGACCGAATTAATTGAAAAATCTTGTATTTACTAAGTAAATCCAATCATTTTTAGTATTATTGTAAGAAAAAAATAGATCATTTATCAAAATATTTCAAGAAATAAAGGGATAAAATCAATTCAGAACTTAAAATATCAAAACATCTCGAAGGTCCCTTTAAAAAAAAAAGTCTCATAAGTACCTTGTCATTTTAATAAGATTAAATAGGTACTTTTGAGTTTTAGAAAATATCTTATGGGTACCCTAAGATTGTTTTCTAATATATAAAATGTCCTTGCTACTTTTCTGCTTCTATTTAATTAATTAAAAATATTTTTAAAAAGTTCTAAAAATATTTTAATGCATTTTAAATTAAAAAACCTAAAAAAAATTATTTTTAAAATGTTCTTAACACGTGAATTTTGAAAAAAAAAAATTTAAAAATATTTTGGTAAAACTTTAAAATTTGTAGTTTCAACTAACTAATTTGAATGGCAAGAGGATCATTTATATCTTAAAAAAAGGTCTTAAATACTCATAATATATTCTCTAAAGCTCAAAAGTACCTATTAAATGTAATCTAACAATGCATAAAAGAGCTAAAGGCTTATGCAATAGTACTTTTCTCTTGCGCTGCTACGCATCGGCCTCTTCTCTTCCGCTTGTTTTCTTTTCTTTTCTTTTCACTTCTTTATTTTTTTTATCTTTATTCTTTTTATTTTTTAAAAATGTTTTACTCTTATATTCTTTTTTGTTTTGTGAAATTTATTATAGTTCAATTTTCCACGTGAATTTTTAGAAGTAAATTTTGTTCACTTTATTTCTATGAAAGTAATTTCTTTTGCATATGTTTCTATTTAATTTTATTTTTATCAATAGTTGAAATAAGTTTTTTTCAAAATTTGTCTCTTGATAAGTGCATGAAAATGCACCTTGAATACTGTTTTTGATTTATATAATTTTAAAATATTTAAGCTTTAACTAAACAATTCTATTATTTTTTATGTAAAATATTTTTAATTAGAATTTGTTTACTTTTCGCTTAATTATTTGTAGATGAAAAGTAGTGTGAAAAGCTACACAAGAAGAAGCCAAGAAAGTCATATTTTCAGCCAATTTAGGTCATCAAGTCGAGCCACACAAGCCAATTAGATAGAGAGAGAGCCGCGTTAGCCGAGCCAAGTTTTGGGTGGGCCCTAGCTGTCTCCTACGTTCCCCAGCTTTCCACGCGCACAGCACCAGCACCGTGCAACCACCAGGGCGTGTTCCTTTATGCGCAATTACCAGCGCGTTCCAGCCCAGTTCCGCGTGGGTGATGCACGACAGCGACAGTTCCTGCTAGCCTTCTCCGTGCGGGCCAATTGTCAGCATGGGCCAGCTTTCCTCCTCTCTGTGCGCGCCACTTGTGCAACGCAAGTCCTAGTTGTCTCCAACCGCCAGTGCCCTCTTCCTCTGAGTGCGCGACACGCAGCAATTCAACTCCCTTCACCCAGTCTGTGCGTGAAACGTGGCATTCGCAGTACATCATTGTCTACAGTTATTTTTCTTCTCACAGACAATAAATATGCTCCAAATACCCAGCCTCCTAATCTGTAACGACCCCTCATGAGCCGTCACAGTTATCGTAACTTTCAAACATTTACCTCTTAAAGAATGCAGAAAATCATTAAACTTGAAATACTTTACTTTGAATGACTTAAAGGAAAGCCTAGATTTTTTTTAAAACATACTATCTTTAAATTTTTGAACTTCCTCAAAAAAAAAATAAAACAACCTTCGGTTCAACTTAGTTATTAAAATCTATAAAGTCTAAAATATTCTTCAAATCAAAACCACCATAAACCGAAGTTTCAAAACAATAAAAGTAAAAACCAAAAACCTTGTTTAACCTTAAACACATTAATCCCATGATCGTTTCTCCCATTTTCCTATCACGCATAGCTCGCATCCACTCCAATATTCTCCATGGCCACATCTTACCCTTTAGATTGTCTGCAACATGAAATAACTTATATAAGCAAGGGCTTAGTAAGACACTTAATTCTCACAAATTTAAATGAACATTTTTATTCATCAACAATAAACATCATCATGAGAATAATTATTTTTGAACATGTTTAAACTTTAAAATCCATCATATATTGGGCCCGACGTTGTACCATCATAGCGCGCTAGCCACGGAAAGCATGGGGTAGCAAATCTCATACCAACCATGACAATAAGACCGCTCACCGGTCACCATCAAGGGTGTACAACACCATTTAAAAACATAAACATACATATATACATTTTTCTTCAAAACGTCATCATAAGAGGATTATTAAAAACGTCATAACATCATCATAAACATCAAAATCATATACTTCTCAATTCTTTAATTCATGTTGCAGGTGAGAGTGTACTTACTTGAGCGCCTTACTTACCATTTTAAAATTTCACAACGGTGACGCGACGAATGAGGTTCTCGGGTGCTTGCTTCTAGAACCGTTCATGTCATAAATCATAAATAAGAATACTAAAAAAAAGCCTTAACATCTCATCAAATACATTATTCATGTTAAAACAGCGTTTAATATACCCTTCTCACCATTCATTAATATCAAGACATAAAAACCCATTGGTTACACAAAATCACAAAACTTAACAAAAACTGACAGCCTGACCTTTACTAATTTAAAAACTCATAACAATTCACATATAACTCCAAATGACCTGAAACTATTTCAAATTAAAGTAGACATCTAAAGCTTTCCAACGATATCTAATTTGTTAAAAACAGAGTTCGTTTGCTCCCTAAAACCCTGTTTAAAAATCAGACATGAAACCTGGAGAAATTTCAGCACTCTATAATCCGAAATTAACCAAGAAATTCCCTTTAAATCATCCAAAACTCATCAAAAATCATGTATGTCAGCCTATTATATTAACTACAACTCTAACATGCTTCCAACATAATCATATCCGAGAATTATTAAAACATGCATCATACAACAACTCTCATCAACACCTAACTAGAAATCATATATAACGCAAATAAATCATGGAAACAACCTAAACATGTTTCTAATATTATCCACCATAAATAAAAAAACAATAAATAAAGAAAATAGAGGATTAACAATCACGTAGGCGTAAAAGAAATTCTAAACATGCCATTCTATCAATCAATCAAAATCATCATCGTGACAAAATTTAAAACTTAGCGATAACAATCTCATGACACTTTCCTCAACAATAACGTCACAACCATCATACACAGAACAATGAAGATATATGAACATATCTTGCCATCAATAACAAAAACACGAAATATCATGATAGGAACACATACCTTTAAAACAATTTTTCCAATATTGTGTTCTTCTTAAAAGAATAAAGGAAGATAATGAAAAATTCTATGGTGGCTAGGGCTCTTGAGAGAAAGTGACAGAGATAGGTAATAGAGAGAAAGATAGAGAGCAGGAGCTTGAGAGAGAGAAAGCGTAAAAAAATTTTCTAATGGGATGGAGGTGAAAACGTATGATTTAAAAGGAGTATTTTTTTTTCCTTACTTTTCCCTCCTCTGACGTCCACGCTAATCCCCCTTTTCTTGCATTGACAATGTAAATGGCTAAACTATATCAAAGGAAAAGCTATATATATCCAAAGCATGAATCTGCTAATTTTACTTCTTGTTGTACGAGTATGAGTATATTTGCAAGTTGTCTACTTACTGCCACTAAGCCAAATGCAGAAAGAATCATGCAATATATATCAACTCAATTAAGAAAATTAATTGACTTGAATTGGGTGATTTATGGGCTTTCAATGAGGTAGAAATCGTGTTGCAAACCATGGTCAAAGTTTCTTTATACGGTCATTGACTCCAAAGACATTAACTAATCCTCACCCTTAACAATTCATCATAGAACTAATCATCACCAAAAAAATGTAATAACATAAACGGTGGTTGGCTATTGATATTTTACATATATAATATATATATATATATACACATAGCTATATAATATGTATTTTGTAAAAACCATATATCCATATAATCTATCAATGGTATTAAATCAACATACATATCCATCAAATCATCATATAAAATTTAACAATTTGGCATGAACTTGTTCTTACACCACGAGTCCTCGTCGCGTTCACCTGCAGAATATAACTCAACGTGATGTTAGAATTAACTAATTATAACAACATAACATCATTCATGTTAATTCCTAACGTCTATTTCTACAAATTTATCAGTTAGAAAAATGGGTGTTACAACCCCTCCCACCTTTAAAAAGTTTCATCCTCGAAACTTAGAATAACTCTGGGTAATTCACTCTCATAGTATCTTCTCGTTCCCATATAGCTTCTTCTGTCTTATGATTACGCCAAAGAACTTTGACTAGATGGATCTCTTTTGCTCTCAAGGTCTTCATCTTACGATCTAAAATCTCAACTGGTTTCTCTTCATAGCTCATATTCTCTTGGATTTGAACTACTTGCGGCTTGATGACATGTGAAGGATCTGGTACATATTTCTTCAACATTGACACATGGAACACGTTGTGGATAGATGCCATCTCCTGAGGTAACTCTAGCTTGTAAGCTACTTTGCCTATGCGCTCAATCACTTCGTAGGGTCCGACGTACCTCGGACTAAGCTTGCCTCTTTTGCCAAACCACATCACACCTTTCATTGGTGCGACCTTGATGAACACCGAATCCCCAACCTCAAACTCTAAGGGTCTTCGACGAACATCTGCATAACTCTTTTGTCTACTCTGAGTTGTGGCAATCCGTTGCTGAATCACCTTCACCACCTCCGATGTCTTATTCACAAAGTCAGTTTTCTCCTTGAAATTGGTATTCTTCTTAAGTTCTGACTCCATCAACTTCTTCTCCCTAGCCTCATGCCAACAGATTGGGGATCTGCAATGTCTCCCATATAGTGCCTCATAAGGAGTCATCCCAATCATTGCTTGATAACTGTTGTTATAAGCGAATTCAGCCAACGGTAGAAACTTACACCAACTCCCTTTAAAATCCAAAGCACAAGCTCGAAGCATATCTTCAAGTGCTTGGTTGGTCCTCTCCGTCTGACCGTCTATCTGTGGGTGAAAAACTGTGCTAAATTTAAGCTTCGTCCCCATAGCTGCCTGAACTCTCCTCCAAAAATGTGAGGTGAACCTATTATCTCAGTCTGAAATAATAGATTTGGGGACACCATGAAGCTTCACAATTTCTTTCACATACAGCTCTACCAATTGTTCTATAGAAAATGTCATCTGTGTAGGAAGAAAATAAGCTGACTTGGTCAATATGTCAATAACAACCCAAATAGCATCAAATCCGTTTGAAGTCCTTGGCAATCCAACAATGAAATCCATTGCAATGTCTTCCTCTTTCCATTCTGGAATCTGAATCGACTGAAGCAACCCTCCTGGCCTCTGATGCTCACCTTTGACTTGCTGGCATGTCAAACATTACTTCACATAGTCTGCTACGTCCCTCTTCATTCCAAACCACCAAAAACTTCCTTTAAGGTCCACATACATCTTGGTTGAACTAGGATGAAGCATATATGAAGTTTTATGTGCCTCCTCAAGAATCTTCCTCCTCAGTTCATCATCCTTAGGGACGCATAACCGTCCTTTAAACTTCAGCACTCCATCATCTGCTATGCTAAAACCATCACACTTCCCTTCAAGTACTTCATTCTTGATCCTCACTAGACTTGGGTCAAGGCACTGCATGCTTCGGATATCATCAAAAATAGTCAGAGTCAAGGTCATTGCGAACAACTGCCCCACGACAATTTCTAACTGAAATTTTTGAATCTCTTTCAGAAGAGGCTTAGACATTTCTTGCAACGACATTAATGCAGCAGGAGTCTTCCTACTTAAGGCATCAGCTACCTTGTTCGCCTTCCCTGGATGGTAAAGAATTTCGTAATCGTAATCCTTTACCAGTTCTAGCCACCTCCTCTGCCTCATATTCAGATCCTTCTGAGTGAAGAAGTACCGCAGACTTTGATGATCGGTGAATATTTGGCATCGAACACCATACAAGTAGTGCCTCTAGATCTTCAATGCAAAAACTACGGCAGCCAACTCTAGGTCATGAGTGGGATAGTTTTTCTCGTAATCCTTCAATTACCTTGATGCATAAGCAATTACCTTCCCATTCTGCATTAAAAATGCGCCGAGTCCCATCTTAGAAGCATCATTATATATTACAAAACCTTCGTCCCCATCTGGAATGGTCAAGATCGGGGCACTGGTGAGTCTCTTCTTTAGCTCTTGGAAGCTCTTCTTACAGTCTTCAGTCCATTCATACTTCTTCCTTTTGCGAGTAAGCATCGTAAGTGGCATGGCAAGCTTCAAAAAATTTGCTACAAACTTCCGGTAATATCCAGCTAGACCAGGGAAACTTCTGATCTCACTTACATTGGTTGGTCTTTTCCAATTGCTAACGGCTTCAATCTTTGCAGGATCCACCATCACCCCCTCTTTGGAAATCACATGGCCGAGGAATGCCACACGATCCAACCAAAATTCACACTTAGGGAATTTTACATACAACTTGTGCTTCTTCAATGTTTGCAACACCGTTCTTAAATGCCTCTCGTGTTCTCCTTGAGTTTTTGAATAGATGAGGATATCATCAATAAACACTATCACAAACTTATTCAAAAACTCCTTGAACACTCTGTTCATCAAGTCCATGAATGCAACAGGGGCGTTGGTCAATCCGAATGGCATGACCACAAACTCATAATGGTCGTAACGAGTTCTAAAGGCGGGCTTAGAAATATCTTCTTCCTTAATCTTTAGCAGGTGGTAACCGGACCGTAAATCAATCTCGAGAATATCATCGCACCTTGCAGTTGATCAAACAGATCATCAATTATTGGCAACAGGTATTTATTTCTTATAGTCACCTTGTTGAGCTCCCTATAATCGATGCAGAGCCTCATTGTTCCATCCTTCTTTTTTACAAACAACACTGGAGCTCCCCACGGAGAATGACTAGGGCGGATGAAAC
This sequence comes from Morus notabilis, assembly GCF_000414095.1. Classification (NCBI taxonomy): domain Eukaryota; kingdom Viridiplantae; phylum Streptophyta; class Magnoliopsida; order Rosales; family Moraceae; genus Morus; species Morus notabilis. The sequence continues at coordinate 608,181 of NW_010359282.1, read as the reverse complement.
CTTTATCCAACAGCTCTTGAAGTTGCTTATGCAGTTCTTTCAATTCAGTAGGTGCCATGCGATATGGAGCCTTAGAGATTGGCCCAGTACCAGGCGCCAGTTTAATCTCGAATTCAATTTCTCTATCCAGTGGCAAACCTAGCAAATCATCTGGGAATACCTCACTAAAATCTCGTACAATAGCCACATCTTTAATTTCTAACTTATCTTCTTTCTTTTTATCAATGATGTTGGCTAAGAAACCGGTGCAACCACTAGCTAGCATCTTTTGGGCCTTCATTGCTGACAGAAATAACTTCGTCCTCTTTCTCAGTTCGCCAACGAATTCGAATTGAGTCTCTCCTACGGGGCTAAATATGACCTTACATCTTCGGTACTCAATAGACGCGTTGTTTCCCCAGGAAATCCATACCTAATATTAGGTCATAGTCATACATCTGGAGCACTATCAGATCACTATATAGTTCCCTATCAACAATCCTCATAGGCACAGCTCGTAGCCTATGTGTAGACATCATCACTTCCCCAGAGGGTAGTGTCGTAGTGAATCCATAACTCAAGACATCTAGGTCCCATCCTATTCTTTTGGCAAAAGAAGTAGACACAAAAAGAGTGTGTGGCTCCAGTGTCAAAAAGAACAGTAGCATGTTGGTTATTAACAAGTATCTGACCTGTAACAACGGTAGAAGTTCCTGCAGTAGCTTCCTCCTTTGTCATTGTAAAGATTCTGGCATTTGTGGTGATGGGAGGGGCCTCAAGTCGGCCCTGGGAAATATGAGGCCCATCAATGGCGGCCTGCATGGTGTAGAGCTGAGCTGGTGGGTTCTTCTGTTGGTTTTGCTGGAACAGCTGGTAAGTCTTGTTTTGACAGTTCTTGGATAGGTGACCCTCACAACCGCAACTGTAGTATAGATTTGTGCCTTGACGACACTCTCCTAAATGCATTTTCCCACATTTAGAGCAAGGTGGAATGTTCTTGACTTGTTTGGACGGCTGACTTCCAGGTTGGCGGTCATTTCGATTCTTTTGATTAGGAAAGTTTCCTTTCCTCTTGTTGTTATTCCACTGCCCTACTTGGGACTTGCCATGATTTCCAGAGTTCCCATGATTCTGGTTGTTGTGGCTCTTAGTGGCTTCATTCTGGTGGGCCTGTTCTTCCTTACGCTTGTTTAAGTGGTACTCAGCACGAAGGGCACCTTTGACACATTCAGCTGTGGTGGTAGGCGGAGTGATTCCATTGTCAACAATTAATGCAATCTCGGGTCTAAGCATCGTGATCATCCTCCTTAGCCGCTCCTCCTCAGTTGGCACCATAGTGGGACATAGTCGTGCCAGTCAGTTAAACTGATTAATAGCTTCATTCACAGATAAACCCTCTTGGCGAAAATTGTTGAACTCATCATAATACTTCCTGGTCACAGACATGTTGAAGTACTGCTCGTTAAACTCTTGAAGAAAGTCTTGCCAAGTCATCTAATCTACATCTCTGCTCAGTTCTACTCCTTCCCACCAAATCCTAGCATCATCCATCAAACAGTAAGAAGCACACTTCACTTTCTCATTCTCATTTAAGTCCATGAACCCTAGTACCAACTCAATAGACTTCAACCACCCTTGAGCTACTAAAGGGTCAGTTGACCCATGGAATTCTTTAGGCTTCATCTTCTTTAACCTCAAGAATAGAGGCTCGAGATTTCATATAGCATGAGCTCCTCTATGTTGCCCTGGTTGTGGAACCGGTGAATCAGCTGGAACACAAAATATCATGATAGGAACACAAACCTTTAAAACAATTTTTCTAATATTGTGTTCTTAAAAGAATAAAGGAAGATAATGAAAAATTCTATGGTGGCTAGGGCTCTTGAGAGAAAGTGACAGAGAGACGTAATAGAGAGAAAGATAGAGAGCAGGAGCTTGAGAGGGAGAAAGCGTAAAAAAATTTTCTAATGGGATGGAGGTGAAAACGTATGATTTAAAAGGAGTATTTTTTTTTCCTTACTTTTGCCTCCTTTGACATCCACGCTAATCCCCCTTTTCTTGCATTGACAATGTAAATGGCTAAACTATATCAAAGGAAAAGCTATATATATCCAAAGCATGAATCTATTCATTTTACATCTTGTTGTACGAGTATGGGTATTTTTGCAAGTTGTCTACTTACTGCCCACTAAGCCAAATGCAGAAAGAATCATGCAATATATATCAACTCAATTAAGAAAATTAATTGACTTGAATTGGGTGATTTATGGGCTTTCAATGAGGTAGAAATCGTGTTGCAAACCATGGTCAAAGTTTCTTTATACGGTCATTGACTCCAAAGACATTAACTAATCCTCACCCTTAACAATTCATCATAGAACTAATCATCACCAAAAAAAAATGTAATAACATAAACGGTGGTTGGCTATTGATATTTAACATATATAATATATATATATATACATAGCTATATAATATGTATTTTGTAAAAACCATATATCCATATAATCTATCAATGGTATTAAATCAACATACATATCCATCAAATCATCATATAAAATTTAACAATTTGGCATGAACTTGTTCTTACACCACGAGTCCTCGTCGCGTTCACCTGCAGAATATAACTTAACGTGATGTTAGAATTAACTAATTATAACACCATAACATCATTCATGTTAATTCCTAACGTCTATTTCTACAAATTTGTCAGTTAGAAAAATGGGTGTTACATAATCACAGAATAACTAGCTCAAATTTTCCTCATCAACAAATATTTGATTTTTTGAAATTGATTATAATTTTATTTTGTTTCCATTTCTTTGTAATTTTCCATTTTTGTGAATTTGTTTCCTTATTCGTCAGGTAGCTCCTGAACACTATAAACAAAGGGGTTGGCTTAAGTAGAGTATTTTCATATTCAATTTTCTGAGGCCTTGTTGTCATTCTCATATTTTCTTTCTAGAACTTGTGAGAATGTTTTGTAAGCTAGGCTAGAGTTCTTTTGGTGTGGTTAGAGATAAACTTTTATTAATGAGCTAATTCGGGTTTTAATTTTTTGTGTTGTAATGTTTACTATTCGAATGAATTAAATCTCATCTATTTTTCATTTATTTTTCAAAAACAAAAAAAAAAGTGATAAGAAAGAAAAGAAAATATTTTCCTTTGCATTTTTGGCTCTTTGTTCATTTCTGTAAATTTCTATTTGACTTGAATAAATCCCAAAAGCTGGATTGTGGTAAGAATGGTGGAATGTTCCGAGGAGCTGATTAACCTATCTTTGGATCAATGTTCGTTTGATTATTTGTCCTAAAATTTTCCTTCTTCACACTAAGTGTTGATTGTTCCATGTCCAACTCCATGAGAGAAAAACCTCTGTACTCAAAAATTGTTGACACCCGTGAGATCAATGGAGTTGAGACTTCTACTTGGTGAATTTTTTAAAGATGTATGTGTTATGGTTTGTGGTAAGAAGGTTACGGTTTGGAGCACATACACGCTCCCTTTGTAGTCTACTATGCGAGCAGAACTCTAAACAACGCTCAAATGAACTACTCCACTATGAGAAAGAGTTGCTTGTCGTCGTCTTCGCTCTGGACAAGTTCCGTGCATATTTGATCGGTTCTCCTATCATGATTTTCATAGAACATGCAGCCCTTAAGTATTTCCTTTCCAAAAAGGATGCCAAGGCACAATTGATTAGGTGGATCCTTCTTTTGCAGGAATTTGATTTGACAATAAAGGATAAGAGGGGAGTCAAAAATGTAGTGACAGATCACCTGTCTCGACTTGAGTTTAATGATTCTGCCAATGAACCTGCCATCAGAGATGACTTCCCCGATGAACAACTCTTTGTTGTCACAAAGCTATCGTGGTATGCACACATTGTCAACTACTTGGTGACCAATGAAATTTCATTCACTTGGAGTGCACAAGATAAAGGGAAGTGTTTGGTCGAGGTTCGCAACTTTTATTAGGATGATCCGTATCTGTTCAAGTACTATTCTGATTAAATCATGAGGCGTTGCATTCCTGAGGATGAGGTTACTAGTATCCTGAACTTTTGCCATCTCTACTTGGTTGTTCTCCTGTTATATTAAAAGTTATCTTTACTCATTTTTTTCCTTCAGTGCTTTCACAGAATATTTTCAAGTGGTAACCCTTCTCACTCCTCCTTCTCATTTTATTTTTATTTTTTTACTTTTTTCTATTATTATTATTTTTATTTCTTAAATGTTTTGTCTTTTATTTTTTTTTATCAGAGATTACGCGTTTTGATGCGCTATCAAACTTATAAAGCTATTTCTCACGGGCATAGCACGTAACTCAACTAGTATCATTAAAAAAATAACATATGATTTTATCCCAAGAATGAATGAAACAAAACAAGTACTAAATCCAATTGTCTTCAAATTAGGAGAACGAGCAAAACCAAAACAAACACAAAAGGCATCCCGTTGTCAAATACGCGTTAAGCATTATTGGGGCAGAGGCCTGGTATAATGTGCCACTGTTGACGCACAGGGGACTTATGAGACAGAAAGAAAGAATTTAAAAGTCGTCACCGCACGCAAAAAGAAATAAGAACACATCCTAAGGAAAAAAAAAAAAAAAAAAGAAATAAGAACAAAGAAAATGTGAATGAAAAAAATACCCCTTCGAGAACAACACTCGTAAGGAAAGAATATAAGTAATTTTAAAGGTGAATTCCTACAAATGCTGCCTTTTAAGCAAATGGGAAGAAGTCTTTGAAAAACAGATGGTCAATGTTGTAGGTTGACTGGCATATAACATTGTCATTGGGTTGAATTAGCAAACCATTTTATATTAGGTTAATTTTTCAACACTAAAACCAAAAAAAAATCCTTCAAGAGTCTTAAGACCCGTTTAATTCACTGATTTAAGTTTATAATTCAAGTTAAGATGTGACTTTATATAAGAGCTTTTTATTGTAGTAAAAAAGTTAGATGTGACTGTTTCTGAGAGCTTTTTACTGTAGTAAAACTCGAATTCTAAAATTAAATTGGTGAAATGAATAGAACCTTAAATTTAGAGGTTAAAATTCTAGAACTAGTCGACAAAATCCACCAAAATCAATATGCAAAATCTGATATTTTTAGATTATATGGGGTTTGAGGACTTTTTTGTTTAGCTTGGCTTGGGTTCGACAAATATGAATCTAAACGTTTTATGTTAGTTTATTAATTGACCTATAATTTGCATACCTAAATCCACCCTAATAAAACTTAGGCTCCGTTCATTTTACCGATTCGAGTTTAGAATTCGAGTTTTGCTACAGTAAAAAGCTCTCAGAATCAGTCACATCTAACTTTTTTGTTACAGTAAAAAACTCTCACATAAAGTCACATTTTAATTCGAATTAAAAACTCGAATAAGCGAACTGAACAGGCCCTTAGACTACACTTACCAATCGTGCAATTTTTTATGATCAAAATTTTATTAATTTGCTATCGACTCGACGTTCAACAATAGGGGAGTTGTAATGTGAATGACAAATTTTTGGAAAATAGACTACGAAGAATACAAGTCCCTTAACTAAAGAATTTGCCAAGCAAAAAACACTCTCTAGAATCTCTACCTATTTTATCATGTGTGTTTTTAATTATTTGTCAAGAAATTCCCTTGTTTTCTTCCCCATTAAGTCGTTACCGTGATGCCACCATACCGCGGCGGCCAATAAATAATTAAAAAAGAATTTACAACAGATAGCAAATAATAACAACAACAAAATTAAACAAAAATAAATAGATCAATAAAAGAAATCCTTTTCGGCAGCTTTCTCACGAAACATTTCCAAGAAAAATCTCACTTTTTTTTGGACATGTTACATGGTAATGGTCAACACCTGTAATATGCTTGTTGTACATATTTGAGTGCTTATTCTTTTTCCAGCTCCTTTTGGTGGATCTGGTCAGAAGCAAAGACCCATTATTTTCAAGATTGAAGATTTCGCAGAAGGTGCTAATATTTTTCTTAAAATTTTACCTCCTCAATCATTCAAGATAAACCCATTATTTTTCTTTCTTTTTTTTTTTTTTTTTTTCAATTCATTTGTTCTATTCCGTTCCTAAGTTTCAATTTTTGCTGAAAAAAATTTGGTGGGTCTTCGAGAATTTGCTTGTACAAGCTCGGAATATATCAAAATTGGGGGTTTATTTGGGAAAGTCGAATTGGGTCGGTTTCAGAGGAGGGAAATTTGAAAGCTTTGGCGGGGTTTTGGCGACCAAGGCTTTTCTGGGTTTTTTGTTTTGTGAGAGGGGTTTTTGGTTTTGATGAAATGTTAAGTGTATTACGATTGAACAACATATGGGTGTTTTAAGGACAAGTTGTTTCATAGTTTTGGCTATTTTGCTATGTGCTTGGTCATCAAGAAGCTCGGATGAAAAGAAGAACTCAGAGGAAGTGCTTCTCAGGCAACTAGTTGATCCAGCATCTGGGGAAATTGATGGAAACTTGGTAAGAAATCATATATTTTTTTTTAAATATTTTTTTATTGTATTATTTGTAAAATGATTATTACAGCTAGTTATACATTTTGAGTAGTACATTTGATGAGTTTATTTGTATTAGGTGGCTTGATTATTATTTTCGAATTTGAATTAACAGCATAACTCAGGTGGGAATTTTGTGGGACCACATTCTGTTTATGCTCCAATTTTTATATGAGAAATCATTGTAAATGTGTTGGGTGAAATAAGCTATAAGTTACTGATTGCACCAACCAATTAGGACGTCTAAAGAATTAAGGGGAAAAAGAGGAATTGTTGGAGATCATATACCGGCTGACTCAAGTTCTATTTCTTTTTTGGTTCACTTTTCATTGTTATGAAATGCTTTTGAATATAAGTCTGTTATGCTTCTTTTGAACGTCCATTTTTATGTGTCATTTGTGTCAATACTAACTTTGAGTCTAGAATGAGAAAAGCTGGTATCTGTGAATTCATGCTGGTATCTGTGAATTCATGCTTGCATCGATGCCGTAGTTCTTAGGAATTTGCATGAGTAGACAGGGAACTTATCACGATTTTGTGGATTTCAGGCGGAGGAATTGTGGTTTTATTGCAAGTTGGATGTGATCCATTTGAAGGAATTTGTCAAAGAACTAGACTTAAGGTTTCCGAAGGAAATATTCAGCAGAACATATGGAATTGATCCAAAGGGCCTGTCACTGGCAAGAGAAAACATCGAGAAATCGATTAGTTTTCTACATCCTCAGGTGAAGCACACCCTTTTGGAGTGTTTACAAAAGCATAATATTCTCTTACGCGATTCCGGAGAAGATAGCGGCTCAAGGAGTTGGTATTCCAAGTATTTCGAGTCCATATTTCCCGGAGATAATGTTCCTAGAAGATATCTCCAGACCATCTCAGGTGCCCCTGCCCCCTCTTCTGCAACTGGATCACCTAGTCCTAGTCCAGGACCAGCACCTTCCCCTTCTCAACCTCCTAGTTCTGATCCTCCTGCACCGTCTCCACGAACACAATTTTCCCCCCCTGTTGTTAATGATCCAGATTTGGGTGTTCCGCCTGCTGAAAACTCTTCTTCCAGTCCTGGATCAGATGTACAGCCAGATAAGAAAAGTAACAGCCACAGAGCAGTTATAATTGCTGTTGCTGTAACTGCATCTGTGACATTTGTAGTTGTAGCGCTGTTCTTTTTATGCTGTGGTGGATTCTGTAAACCTGGGTCTAAAGTAGGAAGAAATGACGAGAGGCCCTTATTAAGCCTAAGCTTAAGCGACTTCTCTGTTGGTATGCATTTCCCTTGCGTCTTGTAATCACAATCTATTATAGTCCGTCACTGTTTTGATAATGATTTCTAACTTTCGGTCTTGCAGGATCATCACCTAAGTTTTATGCATTTGGGAATTCAACAAAAGAAGAGGGGCTTGGGCAGCAATCATTTGGGAATAACTCAAGTCAGAACAGAATGGGGTCTTCCTTGGATGGAAATTTTCATATGGCCTCTAGTGTTATCCATACTTCATTCAATAATACCGTGTCTACCACAGGTGCTTCTGAATTCAAAACATTTGATGTATTTAACAATACTAATCCGCAGGTGCCAAATCCTCCTCTAAAGCCTCCGCCGGGAAGGGTAGTCCCTACCCCTATGGGAATGGGTCCTCTTAAGCCTCCTCCTGGCAGGGCCGATCCTCTCCCTCCCGAGCCACCTTCTTCATTTAAGCCTCCTTCCAGCAAGCCCAGTCCTCCTCCCCGTCCTTCTAGCAAGCCCCCTCCTCCCCCTCCTGTACCACAGCCCTCCCAGAAACCTGCTGGTAGCCAGGGTCCTCCTCCTCCTCCCAAGCCATCTCCGCCTCCACCCCCATCTCCGTTGCCTTCTGGTTCCAGCACTGGTCCTCGCCCACCACCACCACCACCTCCAAAAGGTGGTGTTCCTCCTCGACCTCCTCAATTGCCCCTAGGTCCAAAGGGAGCTAGGCCTCCGCCACCTGCTCCTAAACACCCATTAAACGCTTCTTCTAGTGAGGGAGCTGACTTGGAGGGCGAAGCTGATGCTCCTAAAGCCAAGCTGAAGCCATTTTTTTGGGATAAAGTTTTAGCAAACCCTGATCATTCAATGGTTTGGCATCAGATTAAATCCGGATCATTTCAGTAAGTTGCAAACTCTTTTTGCCCTCGCTTCATGTGAATTATTGGATTAAGTATTTTTCCTGAATTTTTCATATTCTCATTATGCAGGTTTGATGAAAATATGATAGAGACTCTTTTTGGTTATGCTGCTACCGATAAGGGTAAAAGTGAACAGAAAAAAAATTCTCCATCCCAGGATCCTTCACCCCAGTTTATTCAGATTATTGATCCAAAAAAATCGCAAAATCTGGCAATTCTTCTGCGGGCATTAAATGTGACAATAGAAGAAGTTTGTGATGCACTCCGTGAAGGTAAAACTTCTTTCCTTTTTTTCTTGACAATCCAATGCAATAGGACAGCCGTATGAATGGATCAAGGAATAAATTATGAGACTACCGAGATAATTTGAATAATTATTGTTCCACGTTCAAGATAAAGAGACGCAGGGCAAATAAATTCCTTTTTCTGTTCACTATTGAGAGAGCATTTTTTAGCAAATGATCTGTAATAAATCTAAGACGTGGAAGTGGATCGTGGAAAGAGAGGCTATAATGATTTTGTCCTGGAAATTCTGATTTGTGCTCATTGTTTATTGACAAAATTTAACATCAGGGGAGTGGTAGTAATATTCATTAATGGATATACTGAATATAATGAAATTGCTTTCATTTCAAAAGGAGCAATTATTAAGAAAAAGCTAACACAATAAAGATTGTACAGAGATTGCATTGGTTGTTGTACTTTTAAGCATGTTTTGAAGTGTTTTATTGTACTTCTTGGTGAATCAGGAAACGAGCTTCCCTTGGAATTCCTTGAGAGCTTGTTGAAAATGACACCAACAACCGATGAAGAACTAAAGCTTAGAATGTTCAATGGAGAGCTTTCTCAACTTGGGCCTGCTGAGCGGTTCCTTAAAGTGTTGGTTGACATACCATTTGCTTTTAAACGATTGGAAGCATTGCTTTTCATGTCTACGCTTACCGAGGAGGTTGCCATCGCTAAAGAGTCCTTCGCAACTCTAGAGGTAGTAAATTTGATTACTAAATTTTGTCTTTCGAATTGTTTTACTTTCATTTTGTGTTTTAATCTTTTTCTCAACCACTGTTTTGCAAGTTTCTCATATTAAGTGCCAGAAACTGTAAAGTGAGAAAATATGGTAACACTAACAACTATTCTTATAGAGGCATAAAAGGAATTTTGACTGTGTTAATCTAGTATGAAATATTGATTACATGCATAATACATGGACATATACGTTGTCATGACGTATTGCACTATGCTACTTTCAAACCAAAAGTAAGAAAAGAAAGAGAGGGGAAAAGGAGAGAGAGGCAAACTATATGAACACGGGAATAATAATTTTGTCAAAGCATGATGTGGAGTTGGTATTGACCAGCTTACAATAGAACTTCTGATAGAACGAAGAAAGGAAGAAAAAGAATACAAAATTAGTTTCCAAACTGGAAAACCATAATCTACTTCCATTTTTAACACAGTCCAATCCCTGTAGTCCCAGGTTCAAGTCTCCAAACGTTTTTATATGATTTTAACTGACTACTCGGCTGAAATTGTTGGAGGGAACAATGTTATTAGCAATAATTTCAGTATATAGTTACAAAGATCAGATTAGGTACTATAATTAAGATATTCAAATTCATTTGGTCACATTGCAAATTTGGTTGCCAGTTGGATGTGGAAGCGGCATATGATGATTCAAGCCACATGACATTATATATATGGAAATGCTCTATTTAATTATTCTAGAAAAAATATCCATGGCTTATGTGGATCCTTTATGGCCTTGTCAAACGAGAATATAATCTTTGCATTTGCTTTTTGTTGTAGAGTTTCTTTACTTCGCTTTCTTTGCTTAAGTTGATGTCTATAAGAATGACAAACATTTAGGAAACAAAGTAGATGAGACTCTGACCATTGTGAAGTATCTCATGCATAGATAAATTTTCTCTGTCAATTTCCTTCTAAATGTGCTCGCCTTAGTGGCACCTTTGGTTCTACTTCACACCGAATTATCTGCTTGTAAGTTATTTGCAATGAATAGTATATGTATCACATTATGTTTCTTTGCTCTGTTGCAGGTAGCTTGCAAGGAACTCAAAAACAGCAGACTTTTCCTCAAGCTGCTGGAAGCTGTTCTCAAAACTGGAAATCGCATGAATGACGGAACATTTCGTGGCGGTGCACAAGCGTTCAAACTTGACACACTTTTAAAATTGTCAGATGTAAAAGGAACAGATGGAAAGACAACACTCTTGCACTTTGTTGTTCAGGAGATTATCCGCTCCGAGGGCATAAGAGCTGCCCGTGTAGCCAGAGAAAACCGGAGCCTCTCCAGCATAAAATCAGACGATCTTCTTGAAGAATCTTCAAATGATGTGGAAGAGCATTATAGGAGTCTTGGTCTTCAAGTAGTTTCGGGTTTGGGAAACGAACTCGAGTATGTCAAGAGAGCGGCACTTTTGGATGCTGACAGCTTAACAGGAACCGTAGCCAAACTTGGTCAGTCATTGCTAAAAACCCGGAAATTCTTGAATTCAGAAATGAAGAACTTGGAAAAAGATGGTGGCTTCTGTCAAACACTTGAAAACTTTGTGCAGAATGCCGAGGTGGAAATCTCAGTGCTTTTAGAAGAAGAAAAAAGAATCACAGCTCTAGTGAAGAGCACCGGTGACTATTTCCACGGAAATGCAGGGAAGGATGAAGGTTTGCGATTGTTTATCATTGTTCGAGATTTATTGATAATGTTAGATAAGACATGCAGAGAGGTGAGAGAGGCACAAAAAAAGCGCTCAAAAGTACCGAAAAAGGAAACATCTTCCTCAGATGTACGCCAGCTTGCAGCTCCAACATCTACCTCTGATACTCGCCAGTCTCCTGTCGATCTACGTGAGCGTCTTTTCCCGGCTATCACAGATCGACGAATGGACAGTTCTAGTTCGGATGACGAGAGTCCATAGGTTTTGATTTGGAAAAAGGTATTGAGATTAAATGCTTGGTTGAGGGAATTATTGTTGATTACTTAAAAGATGTCTAATATGCGAAGATGTTCTCTGATTGTTCTGGCTGTTGTTATGATGATAGAAGATTGAACATTGTGAAAACCCGTCGGTTCTTTCATCAACACCGCTCCATAATCGACACCGCTCCATAGTCGATCAAGAGAAGTCCTTCGAGACGATTTACCCGTTTCACCAAACATCAAAAGAGGAAGTGACCATTGTGGACCTCATGGATTTCGTCTGTAGGAAGTCCAACATGTGATTAGTCATTAATTTTGTCTCCTATGATTCTTTTTTAGAAGTTCCTTTTGTTGATTCTTTTTTTTTTTTAATGTAAAAATTTGTAGCTAGACAGATGAGATTTAGTTGGAACTTTATGTAGTTGATTTTATTCCTTTTCCCTTCGAGGAAATTCGATCTTTTAGCCTTGAAATTCGAACAAACAAGAAGGAAAGTACCGTTTTTACACATCGCCAAAGTACTTTTTTGAAAGCGAAAGCCAAGATTTATTTATTTATTTATTTATTTTAATAGACTAGTCGATATATATGTGTTTGTGTTGTTTTTTTCAACTGGTTTTTTCTTTGCAGCATATTCTCACTCTTTTTTTCTTTCTTGATTTCATGGTTTCTCCTTTTCTTCACTTTTTTTTTTGGTCGATACCAGTTTTTTAGGGTTTTTATATTGCCCTAAATTCTTCATCAGAACTGCCACCAAGGCAATCTTTCTAAACCAAGGCAATATAAAACAATAAAGGAATTGCATTCCTCTAATCATTAAACATATGCTTTTAGCTATTATATTATTTTTTTAGCTTTTTATTTTTTTACTTCAAATTTTATTCGAGGGTTTCAATTCAATGCAGGACGTTCATCCCCACCGTCCCTGTCCTCTAGTAACAAAGAGAATCACGGAGTCCAAAGAACACAAGCTAACTGTAAGTGTATTTTGGGATTGCTTTCGAAACTCCTAAAAATACTTTGCAAAATAAACGATACAACTATCGTGTTTAGTAAAGGTGTACAAAAACACTTTGTACATAAATCAATGTATTTTTTAAGTTATTTTGAGAAGTTAGAATGTATAGGTTTTAGATTCTTCTTTCTGTTTTTGCTTTTGTTTTAAGTAAAAGTAGTGCTTCTATTAAAAGCACAGCAATTCCAAGCAACCCCAAACTGGCTTTATATCTCATTGATGATCTCTGCATCAGGCTGTAATCCATCCAATTCTGACTGTGGTCTGCATATTTTTTCAACTTTCTGGGAAGAAAACATTTGGAATACATTAGACATGTTCAAATCAAAGTAACCTGGGGGGGGCCCCAAAAAAAAAAAAAAAAAAAAAAAACAAAGGCACCTCATGAATTTCTTCAACGTTTTTCAGTTGGGTGGTCGGTTCTTCAATATGTATCTCGTCACGTGAACGAGATTGCATGATCTGTGGAAAAAAGAATAATTATATAAATGATAACATATCTTTCTTTGTTAAACAAATTTGGTACTAGCAGATGGTAGTAAGAAAAATTCTCAAGACTAACATCCTAATAAACAAGAGCACTTTGGAGAATCTTATTTCTTTAACAATATTGCTCATTCTAATTTGGCCACGGTATATCAAAATAAATTGGTCAGATGCCGTATTTATCACTTTAGAATCTTTTAGGCCCCGTTTGGTAAGAGGACTCTAGAACCAGAACCATGATTCTGGTTCAAACTAGCATTTGTTTGTAAAAAATAAAAAGTAGTTCTGGTTTAATCCAACAAAACCAGTGTTTAAACTCTGATGCAATGTTTTAAACTAAAATCACCATAAAAGATAAAACCACCTCCCCCCTTAGTTTTGACTGATTCAAACCCATTGTTCTAATTCACATGGTTTAAATCTAAAGATTCATGGTTTGAACTCCATTCATGATTCACATGTTTTGTTTGATAATGATGGGAATAATAAAGTAATGAAATTGAAGGATATTTAGATCATTAATTTTTTTTTTTTTTCATTTTCTACAGTTCATTATCAATCTTATAATGATATTTTGTTTTCATTATCATTCTCGTGTATATTATGGTTTTCATTATCATCCTTAATGATTCACTATCATTCTTTCTCATTTTTTTTGTTTATCCTTAATGACGTTTCCCTTTCTTTCTCATACTTTGCTCCGGGGTTTGGCTGTGGATGTCCGGTTGAGTAGCGCTGTCTAGGGATGCCGGATGTAGGGTTTTTTCGGTTTGGAAGAAGAATGAAAGATGAAATCTTTTTTTTTTTTTTTGGGAAATGAGTTTATTGGTTTTCTTTTAATCAGCATTCAAAAATTAAAATGCGCCTTATACTGTATATGGTATGTTTCATTAATTGTATTTTTTCAGATTTCATTTTATGATTTAAACTTGGTTGAACAACTTTATGTCATATTTAGGCTATGTTTATTTGAGTAATGGATGTTGTAAACTTTTAGATGTGATAAATGATGAATATTTCATGTTGTGTTTTGTTTTATATGAATGTCTATTAATTTGTAATTTTAAAGGTCGTAATCTGTGGAATCTGTGAATTCAATCTGCAAAATTTAAAAAGGTTTTGGATCGGACATGGATTGAGATTTTTCCAATTCGAAGGCTTTGAATCAGACACAGATTGACCTCTAATCCGCGGATTCCAATCTATGAACACCCTTAATAAAATTTGTTTTCTTGTATGTTTGAGAGAAATGAGACAAAATACCACTTAGAGGGCATGAGTTTTAATTTTTACCCTTACTCTTAATTAATTTTTTTAATTAAATAATTATATTAGATAAAAATAGTATTAATTAAGAGTAAGAGAATCAAACTAATGCACTTTAAAAACTGATTGACTTTAAAAGTAAGTTAAACAATTTTCTCAAATTATTAATTACATTTAGTTTGGACTTTGTTTTTATGCATGAAATCATAATCAATAAAACTTCATTTTTCTATAATTTTTAAAATAAGAGACCTTTTATTTAATAGTTTTCTTTTTCTCTCTCTGTCGGGTTTGAAAATTTTAATGTCTTTTCATAATTAAACAATGATGAACGTTTCAACAATTTTATTCGAGGCGTTTCGTTTAAAGAAAAAAGTACAAAAGCCATTAGATATCGATTCAAAGTTTCCCCTAAACAAAAAAAAGTAGCAAATAAACATATAATAACTATCGAGGATGTAGTAAATAGCGTATTTATAAAAATTAAATTAAATTAATAGTATATTTTATTTATTTAAAATAAATAATAGTTTATTGTGTAATTATTTTATTTATAATTAATAAAAAAATTCATGTAAATAAAGATTTTTTATCAGTCTTAAATGAAATATTTATACAATAAACTACTATTTATTTTAAATAGTTTTAAAATATGTGATTTAGTTAATTTAATTTCAAAATTCTGCTATTTACTACAATTTCCATAATAACTATTAAAAGAGTTGTTTGGATTAATAAGCATTAAATATTTGTGGTAGGCCTTAATACTTTTAGTCTCTTTGTTTCGATGGTGTTTTTGGTATGTCAGTCTCTATCGACTGGAGTTACCTACCGGCTTTTGCGGTGTTTGTAGTGTGTTTGAAAGAGCCAATTTTGTGCTCGCTTCGTTGCGTGCCTCTTCGGTTTCTCTTTGTTGAAACTCGGTGTATGTGTTACCTCCTTGATCATTTCAATCGAATTTCCGTAGTCGTTATTGAATCGGTAAATGCATTTAGGTCTTACGCGTCTGAATTAGTGAGTGTATTTTTAAGTAGAATGCATTATAATAGGTTTTGTTATTATAAAACGATAATACCTAATAATTAGGTGATCATGATTCCTCCAAGTTTCAATCTCCAAGACTGTTGTGGCTCCCAAAAATTACTGATGTTGTTTCGCCTTTATATAAAGCCTTAGTTAATTGAGCATTAACTTAGAAATAAGAGATGTTTAGTTGGGGCCTTGGCTCAATTGAGGCCTCAGGCAATTGCCTCCCTGAAATGGTCTTTTTAATGCGTTAATAACATAAATTCTAACAAACTGTGTGATCGCATTATCTCTTTTCTCTATGTGTTTTAATAAAAATTCTAATTAAAGATGTTAAATTAGATTAATTTAAAATTCTAGAGGAAAATAAAAATTTTTAAAATCAACGCATTTTTTAAAATGTAAGGGGAAAACAAAAATTATCCTAGAAATTAAAAATACAAATAAGAATAGTCCTTATCGTTATCTTTATATTTAAATAATTACAATCACAGATAACAATAATTGAAGCGAAGAATCGTAACTTGGTTGCCTTGCAATTCAACAAGGAATCTTACAAGCAAGATATTTAATCCACTAACACGTATCTTAGTGGCTGGAGACATTTATGATACGTATTTAGATGAGAATGTTTATTTGAGAAAAGTGATAGTAAGGAAAGGATATCAATCACTACCGATAAATGAACTTCAATTCATAGTATATCACCACACAGTGAGTTGATAGTGAGTGAGGCTGCAGAAAATATAAATTTTCGCTTTATATACTAGAAAGGGAAACCAATTTTGTAAGAAGGTACAGATTTTTCTTAAGGGACGTTTGGTTCATGGATTCAGAACCATGATTTAGAATCATGATTCAGAATTATTCTCGTTTTACGTGTGTTTTTTGTGAGTAAAAATATTGTAACGAGTCACGAACCATGATTAGAATCATGGCATGAATCTTCCTTCCAAACGTCTGATTGGGGTGATCATAATGCTGTCATTTATTATTGAAGAGGAAATTGAGAGGTAGGAAAAGTTGCACTTATTCTAGATGGCAAAGTTCTTAGTTCTTACACCATTTAAAAAAAAAGATTGGGGTGATCATAATGCTGTCATTTATTATTGAAGAGGAAATTGAGAGATAGGAAAAGTTGCACTTATTCTAGATGGCAAAGTTCTTAGTTCTTACACCATTTAAAAAAAAAAGAAAAAAAAAAGTTATTCACATGCCTTCATCTTCGGAACTACAAATTTTTTCAGCTTTGACTCATCCAGAATTTCGTCAGTGAATGGCGACTTCGCCATCCTCTTAGCTTCTCTGATCGCCAGCTCCGCCGCTGTCCTTCCAGACAATCCTTTACTTTCTTCATAATGTCTTCTTCATCTTGAACCGCGAATCTTGCGCTTGGGCTTATAATTAGAATCTTTTTGGGAACAGATTCAATGACATCTTGTATTCGATGTTTTATGCTCTTTTCTTCTTCCTTACACGACTTTTCAACTAAAATCCTCACTTCGTCAAAATCAGCTTCTTGCTCCTCCAATTGCTCTGGTTGTTTTACTTATTTCTTCCATCTGAGCCATTAACTTTCTGATCGAAGGATTCCCACATACGGCGCCAAATTATTAGAGTCAAAATCCCCATCTCAACCCCAAATCAACTAAAATGACCTTTTTTTCTCATTGAAACGATGCTCTCTCTCTCTGAATTCTCAAAGTTTCTATGAGTTTGTGTTTAGATGTGTACATATAGGTGGGATTTTATTCGTCTTTTCATTGTAAATGCATAGAAAAAAATCATCTCAATCAGAATTAAAACGAAAAAGTTGACATTTTTAAGCATAGAAAAAATACTATTAATTAACTTGAGTTTGAGTTTATGAACTCGAGTTAAAGGGAAAAGTTAAACTCGAGTTTAGCCTCAAACTCGAGTTCAAACTCAAATTTTACAAAAGAACATAAATTTAAATAAAGTTATAACTCGAATTTAAACTTTTTCTGAGTTTTGTTGTAAAAAAAAACCCATTAGGGCCTGTTCTTTTAAAGTGTAACTTGAGTATAGTTTTTGAGTTGAATTTGAGTTATAATTTGAGTTGAAGTTGTAACTTGAGTTTGTGTTTAGTTGTGTACATTTGAGTTATGGTTTGAGATAAGAATCTTTTTTTGACTTTGTGTTTGAGTGAGTCAAAACTTAAATTTGTATTTAGATAGTATTTTAATAAAAACTCAATGGTGATGAAAAATTTTAATAAGGTATATGGGTAGCATTTTATTCGTCTTTTCGTTTTATTCGTCTTTTCGTTGTGAATGCATAGAAAAAAAATCATCTTATCTTGGAGATTCGCTAATAAAAATCATCTTATCTTAAAAAAAATCATTTTAAGAATAGAAAAAATATTGTTCATTAATTTGAATTCAAGTTTCTAAACTCGAGCTGAAGAGACACTTAAACTCAAGTTTTAATTCCAAACTCGAGTTCAAACTCTTATTCGTCTTTTCATTTTATTCGTCTTTTCGTTGTGAATGCATAGAAAAAAAATCATCTTAATCAGGATTAAAACAAAAAGTTATAGTATTTTTAAGAATAGAAAAAATATTGTTCATTAATTTGAATTCAAGTTTCTAAACTCGAGCTGAGACACTTAAACTCAAGTTTTAATTCCAAACTCGAGTTTAAACTCAAATTTTATAAAAAAAATATAAATTTAAATAAAATTATAACTCGAGTTTAAATTTTTTTAAAATTTTGTTATAAAAAAACAACCTATTAATTTCTCTTCTCTATTTCGCTTTTAGCCATGTCAGCTTTATCTTGGAGATTCGCTATTTCATTTGCTCCACTTTTCCGTTCTACAGTTCCCTCGAGACCCTTCAAGTCTCACGAACGTCATCGTTTTCTCTTCCATTCATATTTGTCCCGACACGTTCCATTGAATCCCACCTCTATTTTCAATCCAACGGATTGAGATACTGCCGGATGAGAAACGGTATTGTTAAAGTGCCGGATTGAAGAGTTATCCTAATACTATAAATGCTCTTCTTATTTAAAAATAAATAACTTGAGTACATGTTTACCTTTCATATCTCCACTCCAAAATAGAAAGAAATATATATCTCAGCTAAAAATAATAAAAACAATTTGTACCGATTCAGCAATCTTGTTAATGGACAAGATTTCAAATGCAGATATAAAACGTCCAAAAAAAAAAAAAAGTCGTTTTGGCGGGAGAACATCGAAGTAACATTTAACACTAGTGCCGCGGATTTGGCATTCGAACGACAGGCTTTTAAGCCCCAAAACCCATAATACATACCAATACTCGCTCCTTTAAACCACCATCTACAACTTCGGTAAACCTTATATGGAAAATGTTCCAAATGCAGTTTTTATAAAACGTAAACAAAAAAAGGTTATCATTTTGGTGGGAGATCATCAAATTAACATTTTAACACTAGTACCACCAATTTGACGCAAATATTCTTTTCAAAGTTCTAATACTTTCTCTAACAAAAACGTACCAAGGATTAAAATTCTTTAACTTGGGTTGAAACAAACATACCCAAAAAAACTTTGAACGCCTGATTTCAAATGAATATTTTCCCCCAAAATTCATAATACAAATTAATAAGATTTAAATGGTCTTCCATAATCCATTAAAGCCTGAACTTGAAAGTGTGATATATAGTATGATTGACATCTAAAAGTAAAATGGTCGTCCATTTAATCCAGATTAACAATGACAAATGCAAACAAAAGACAACAATAACAAGGACAAATGGTCATCAAATGTTTCAGCATTCTCATTTACTATCTAAACCCCACATTAAAAATGAAAACAGAAAGTCACAAAAGATGGAAAATAAAACGAATAAGCAAAAAATAAAAATCTTTGGATTAACAAAAGATAATCGTATTCACAATCCCTAAACTGAACCCCTAGCTAATATCCTAATCCAAATAGAATCATACAAACAGAAAGACGCTAAACTAGGTAAAAAGAAAAGAGAAAAAGCCCTAAAAGATTAATAAGATTTGAAGTCCGATCCATTGATGGACAGTGGAAGCAGAAGGATCTGACCCATTGATGGATAGTGGAAGCAGAAGGAACATTGTGTGAGAAATTAGGGCTTTCATCTTCTTCTACAACTTCTTGAATTGCTTAAGAATCATCATCGCCGCCTGCGGCCTTGGAGGAAGCGCCGGTCTTCTTAGGGAGGAGGAGGTTGTGGATGTTGGGCATCACACCACCATTAGCGATCGTGACGTCACCGAGAAGCTTGCTGAGCTCCTCGTCGTTTCGCACCGCGAGCTGGATGTGGCGCGGAACGATTCTTGTCTTCTTGTTGTCTCTTGCGGCATTTCCGGCCAGCTCAAGAACCTGAAATGCACAGAAAATTCATCAAGATTGGCGAAAATGAAATCTAGAAAGCAAAATTATGAAATTGGCAGAAAACTGCCAAACAAACAACAACATTGACCCTAGTTCAAGGAGATATACCAAATTCCGATTGAAATTTCAAAATTTCTTTGAGAAATTAGCTTTTCAAAATTGTATTATAAAAGAAAAAAAATTTATATATTTAATGAAAAAGGAAAAACTGAATCCAAGATTAAAAATCACAGTAGCAATTTCTATTCAAGAACACCAACAATTTCAAAATTAATGAAAACGTCCTATACAATTTCTCGGAAAATGTTAAATTCCGCAACATTTGGGAAAAATTCGAAACCCTAACCCTAGATTCAGAACACGACCGATATACACAAAACCAAAAGAATCGAACCAAAAGACATAGAGATAGAAAGAGAAGTTAAATACCTCAGCGGCAAGGTATTCGAGGACAGCGGCGAGGTAGACCGGAGCTCCGGCGCCGACACGCTCGGCGTACTTGC
Source organism: Morus notabilis (assembly GCF_000414095.1). NCBI lineage: Eukaryota > Viridiplantae > Streptophyta > Magnoliopsida > Rosales > Moraceae > Morus > Morus notabilis. The sequence goes on along the minus strand of NW_010359282.1, from coordinate 587,936 downwards.
CGGCCTTCAAGAACCTCGCGATACGCCCGACGGGGAATTGCAGACCGGCCTTGCTACTCCGGGAGGTGGCCTTCTTGGCGGCTCCAGATCCCAAGGTTTTTCCCCTACCCGCCATTGACGAAGCTTCACGGACGCTAGAGAGAGATCGAAGGGAAGAGCCAGAGAGTTGGATAGAAACAAGCAGATCGTGGCTGAGAGATGGGAAGTTAAATGAGAATTGAAGGTGAGTTGAGGCGGATTTTGGGTATATATAGCGAGCGGGGCTTGAATCGAGCCAATCAGAGAAAACTGGGCGGATCGTGATTGAGAACCGTTGGACTGAGAAGATGATTGACGGTAGAGATTTGTTTAAACCGCTTTTGCTCTTCGCGTTGATTTGGATTGCGTGACAACATGGGTGTTGGATTTACGAGATTGCCCTTGTGATATTGCTTTTGTGGAGATTAATTCCTGTACGGTTGTCCTCATTGTATGCGGTATGTATTTCAAGCTCCATAAGCAATTATCTCCCAACTTCGGTTTTTTTTTTTGCCCCCACAAATTTGAAAAACTTTTAATTCTCTCCCCTAAACTCCAAACGTTAATAACAATCCACCCATCTCGTCATTTAAATAGACAGATAATATGTTGTGGCATTAAAACTTTTCATACCTTTTCACTTTGCCCTTAATTTTTGAAATAGGTCACCACCTCGCACCTTGCGACTTTGCCCACCACTATTAACCAACCCACGCCACGCCCAAGAACACCCCTCTTTTCGCACAACTCTGGCATGCACGAGATCTCCTCATCCTCAGCAAGAGATCCCAATGATGACATTGGCTTGTGTGAGATCCCAAAATGAAAATATGGATGTTCGTAGAAATATCTCTACTTAAATTTGACAAATATATCGGTAAAAATATTGATATCTGTAGAAATTGGTGTAAAAAAAAGAGAGAAATGTTGGTTTTTTTTTTTTTTTTTAAATTTGAATGGATGGTTGAAATTAAAATATTTTAAAGATGCTTTGCAGCATTTTGAAAATGAGAATGTTGAAAATATCAGAAGTTAAAAATATCGGTACTGAAAAAATTGCGTCCATTCATTCCAAGATCCTGGATAGTGTGACACCAAAAATTGATATGGAGTTTGAAACAGAGGAAGACGCTTAAAACTTTTATAATGATTATGCTTGCAAAGTAGGTTTTAGTATTCGGAGAAATAAGGGACGTAAAGATACTAGTCTTGGTAAGATGATGAATAGAACATTTTGTTGCTCTAATGAAGGTAATGGTCAAGTAGATAAACGGCGACTTATTGTAAAATATCCTCGTGCTGAAACAAGGTTTGGTTGTCTTGTAAGAAAGAAAATCAATTGTTGCCAAACTGGTAAATATCGTGTTGTCGAGTTTATTGCTGCTCATACACATGTGACTTCAAGCCCTAACAAGAGTCACTTGTATAGGTCTCAAAGGAGATTGACTGCCACCAAAGCAGCTGAAAATTGATTTAGCAAACAACTCAGTAATTGCTCCGAGAGCGAGAGCTGCGAATTAATGTACTCTCATTTTGGTGACGTTGTTTGCTTTGACACAACTTATAAGAAAAATCAAGAAGGTCGGCCTTTCGCTATGTTTGTTAGGGTTAACCATCATAAGCAAACTACTACTTTTGGAGTTGCGCTTCTATGTGATGAGACAATAGAAACATTTATTTGGTTGTTTGATACTTTTGCTCAAGCAATGACAGGAAAAAAACCAACGACAATTCTTACCGATCAAGATGCAGCAATGGCAAAAGCACTAGCTTTCCAATGGCCAGAAACAACTCATCGCCTATGCATTTACCATTTATATCAAAATGCTGCAAAGCATCTTAATGGAGTTTTTGAGCGCTTTCGGGAATTTTCTACATATTTTAGTCGGTGTATATATGATTATGAAGAAGAGGAAGAATTTTTGGAAGTTTGGCATGGGATGCTTGAGAAATTTCATCTTCAAGATAATGAATGATTAAAGTGAATTTTCAGTTTCAAGGAGAAATAGGTGTTCGTCTATGGTAGGAATACCTTTTGTGCATATATGATGACTGTTGGAAAATACGACCTCGAGTATGCAGTAGAATTTTAAAAAAATTTAAATCAATGCCAAAGCCAATCAAGAACATGTTCATGATGCTATATAACATAAATACTAAAGATCTAAATCATACCTTTCGAGATTTAGGAAACTGCACGTTTGATAGATCAAAGCGTTCCAAACAGCAACCGAAACAGCCTCAACCAACTGGTCTTCTTGAGAATTAAATAATTTTTCCTCTCAGGAATCTTTTGCCAATAGCCCCCCAAAAGTCTCTTAAGTGATCTAATGAATAATGTGACTTAATAGGCTATTTATAGTATTTAGGAAGTCATATTTCCATAACAATTATATTTCTCAAAGTTTATCTCACTTATAAAGTCAGTTTCGCCACGTCAGCATGCGTTACACGTTACAACCAATCGACCGGTGACGGAGATGTTATAACTGTTAGCGTTTATGTTCTTAGGAATAAATGTAACGATGTTCTTTTAGAAATTTTGACTATTAATAAAGATTTATTTATTTCATATATCTATGTATTTTCCTCTTTATGTTCATAATAGTTCAATGTATGATGAGCAAACTAAAAGTCTGAGACTGTCATTCTAAATCTTTAGATCATGCATGTAATGTGAAGAACATGTGGAAGACAAGAATCTAAAGATGATAGTCTAAATCATATGATCCACAATCGATGGAATAAAGTTGGGCGCTTTATTCATGTTAAGATTCTCATGTTGTCTACTTCCTAACGGAGACGGTTTGTCTTGGTCGTCGGAGATGGGACTCCATGGGTAGAGACATTGATATAGTTTCTAATGGTGAAATCTATATTGGATCGGACCAAAGTTGAATTGTTGTAATTAATAATTCTGTTTGAGTAAAACAATTCACTTTTGACGAATTATATGTGGTCATCTTAATCCTGAGATGGATAATGAACCCGTATGCTTGACTTGTATCATTTGATGTACTAAAGGGAGACATCCTGACATTATGTAAAGCTACGCTTACCGGTACATTGGGGGTATGACTCATGTATGCGTAGATTCGTTCTTTATAGATAATGGAATCCATAGCTCCAATAAAGAGTCCATGATATCCTCTTATGCATTATCAGTGGATTGAAAAATACAAGCGCTCGGCCATTAGACTACTTTGTGTTATCTAACGGTTTACTGTTTGTAATGGTACGAATAGTGGTTTTCTGATGGTGTGATAATGGAACGTAAGATAAATGTAATCAGGAAGGTAAAATGAAACTTGACCTCAAGTCGATTACGGATATCCTATGGGGATGATACACTAATATATTGAGTCATGAACTAGAGCTATTCAGAGCTTTGTAAATACGCTATATAAATCGAGAGTGCAGCTCTAGCCTTTTAGTGGAGTAGCGCTAAAGTTTTATAATCATGAGACAGACTTGTTGGTTTACAAGTAGCGTTGTGATTATAGGAGCTTGATTTATATATGTTCATCGGGTCCCTTTGCTAGCTCACATAATTTTCTATAACGAATTCACCCGATAAATCACTCATGAATTAATTATCAATCTCATATTAACTTTGAACCTTTTTTACATAAATAACACAAGTTACCAATATGTAAGAAATACACCGTATCTGTAACACTCTAAAGAATTAATTGAGATTAATTAAGGTAATTGAGATTATTAGTGTGCCTAATCTAATTTAATTAATTGAGTTTAAATAATTTCAAGGTATTTAAATTATTCACAGTAATTTATTTAATCTAGAAGTGTGTATGGGCGCATTTCTGGACTGTTATATTTTACACATGTCACTTTCTTTTATTTTTCTTTTCTTTTCTTTTATTTTTCTTTTTCCTTTCTTTTCCTTCCTTTTCTTTTTCTTTCCCGTGCATTTCTCTCTCTCTCTCTCTC